>NC_080071.1:109648161-109851486 GCF_949987535.1 Balaenoptera acutorostrata
GGTGGGAAAAGAGAGGGAATAAGATATTATTTATTGGTTTATTTCAATATTGTTTATAGTAAGAAACTAATAGACAGTATCTAGCAAAGAAGGTATTAAAGGTATTGTATAAAGATATTCACTGAAAGATAATGAGAAAAAAGGAACCTGCTCAGCAAGAGAAATATCAAAAAGAAAGTGAGAAAACAAAGGAACAGACCACATAGTGTAACACGTGTGCACACACACACAGTGAAAGTCAAAAAGCATTTTTTTGGGAAAAGTACATTTTATAATGCTAAAAGCTATAATTCACAATAAACATATAATTATATCTATGTATCCAATAAAACAGCAACAACTTGCATAAAACAGAATCTACAGGAGAAACAAGGAAAAATGGACAGAAATGCATTAATAAAAGACAATTTTAACACATTTCTTATAGTCCAAGATAAATAAACAAAAAAATTATAAGCAAAGAAGACCTAATAACACAATCTGTAATGTAGATCTTATGCCTATATGTCAAATTCTTAATTCCAATAACAGAGAATAAATCTTCTTTTACATACACATAAGAAGTGTTTTAATTAAAAAAAAAAAAACAAAAACAAGAGGGGAGGTATCTGCTGACTCATGTACCTGAGAAGTTTAGGGGTTAATCTCATTCAGGTACACTTAAATCCAGGTGCCCAAACAATGTCAAGAATCTCTTTATCACTTGGTCCTGCTTTGCTTTCTTTTGGTTTGATTCTCAGGCAGGTTTTTACCAAGAGGTGACAAAGATGACCACCAGAAGCTCTAGCTTGCATTGTGCTGACAGTTAAAGATTGTGACTCTGTCCTCTAATATCCATATCAGTCTCTAAAAAGAACTCCCACAGGTCATTTACTCACATACATGTCTCAATCCAATCACTATAGACAAAGTACTCCATTGTTCAACCTGAGTCATATGCCAATCTCAAGAACAAGGAGATAGATCCACGGGACTGAAAGCCTCTCTAGCATCATGTAAACTAGAACAGAAGGCTCCCAAAGGAAAAATAGGGGGCTTCTTATTATGAGAGAAAAAAGTTGGGCAAGCAAAACTAAAAGTTATCTGCCTCACCTTCAATGCAAAATGAAGAAGGTTATAATGCACAACAGAAACAGAATGCAGGGGTAGAACACATAAAGGAGTGATCAACTCTATTTTGGAGAGATGTAAGGAACACTTTAACATAGAAGATAGTGAGGTGGGTTTTGAAAAATAAGTGTAAGTTATCTAATCCTATCAAGGGGAGGACATTATACGTGGAAGGAACATTCACCTAAAATGAAAGAGAATGATACATTTAGGGAGCTCTGAGTAATTCAGTACAGCTTAGGGGAGAAGAGAAGTTTGGGGAATGCTGAAACATGAGGATGGAATAAGTACGCTTAGACCACGAAGGTCTTATATGTCACTGTGCTAGTCATTTCCCCACTTTGCTTTCAGTTCCATTTCCACCTTTGCTCTGCAGGAAACTACAGTGTAAGATCCTTCATTTATTGGCTACCTGGGAAGTTTAAACAATGAAAGGCACAGGTAGAACCTGGAGGGTAGAAGCAGGACAGAAGCCAGGGTATTTGTCTCTTGCTCTTCATTGAGTGACCTTTTTAGCATCGGCCGCTTATCTCTGTGGCTGAAGCTCCTGCTGACACCCCTTCTCAAAGATCTCAGCCCCACCTGTACGCCCACCTGTTCCTTGTTAATATCTGCATTGCCTCATCATCCTCTGTTTGGTTTTTTAGCTCTTCCATTAGCTGTGAAAACAATTCCCTCTATTAAGCTCCATCTATTTGAAAACCTAGAATAATTGCTCTTTTCCTCACCAGACTATGACTAATATGGTAATACTATAGAATTTGGGCTTTATCCTGTGCCCAGTAAGAAGGGTCTTATTCAGGGAAGTGATAGCCTAATTTATACCTTAGAAAAACCCTTCAGGCAACAGTTGGGGAGAAATTGGAAGAATGAAGATGTTATGTAAGAGAGATATGATGAGTGTCTGAGCTAGAGCAGTGATTGAGAGAATGCATTGGATTAATAATATATAAAGGAGGTGGCATTGTCAAGTTCTAATGACTTATTAGATAAGAGTGTTTGCACATAAGTATCATCCATTTCAATATAAGCTTGTGAGGACTGTGAGGAAATGGCACATGTTCTCCCTCATCCCCCATCTTTTAATTCACATCAGAGTCTAGCATCAAATGATTTGCGTCTGGCTCACTTGGAGAGCAGCCTGAGAGTGCAATTAATAGGAAGGTCCTAGAGCTGACCAAGGGAGGAGTTCATTCCTAATGAATACATTCTTGGGTATAATATGTACAGAGGGAAAAACCTAGATGGAGAAACTAGGAGACTAGTCAGAGGCAAAAATGAGATAACCACGGGATTATTAGAATACCATTGAATGGCCCAGAGTACACTGAGGGCAGAATCTTAGAAAATGAGTCAAGAAATTTGGATCTTATGATCTCCTCTCAATTTGCTACAATCTTGTTCTCTTTCCATTAGCACTGATAATTGAGCTTTAATGGGAAGACAGAGTGATAATCTTCGCTTTCCAAACACAACAGTTGAGCACTGATCAGTGATCAATCATAACTACTCTGATCCTTCTAGACATGAATTTCCTCCTACTGTCACTTCTTTTCTCCTCATAGGCATAAGGACATCAGAATCTTCTTCATGTTTCATCCAACCCATGATTATATCTCTGTCAGAGGCACCAAGAACTTTGTGGTAAGAGAGTATGGTTGACTCTTCCATGTCTACATCAGAAGATTTAGGTCCATACAGCAACGGTGATTGCTGTGACTCAGCCTAGGACAGCCATATACCAGGCAGCACATCCATATACAAGGTAAGGTACAATACCCCAGAGATGTTCTTGTTGCAAACTTGTTCTTGCTCTGGTCACACTTTTGCTTGATGTTAAACCAATGACTGCATTTATCAAACCTGATCAAAGTGCTGATCCTTGGGTATTCCCTGACTCCAAGCTTTCCCTAATGGGTTCTGGCCTTTGTAGATTTGGAATGTCTCAGAGAAGACATTCAGGTTTCTCTTCCACACCTAGGAATTCAGTCATACCTGTCTCAGTTATCTATTGCTGTATAACAAACTAACCCAAAACATAGAGGTTTAAACAACAAGTATTTTATTATTTCTCATCATTTTGTAGGTTAGGAATTCAACCAGCGCTCAGCTCAAATGACATCCGTTGGGATGTCAACCTGGTACTTAAGCTGGGTCTGGATCTGGTGGATCCAAGATGACTTCACATCTATGCTGGCACCTTGTATGGGGTAGCTGACCAGATGGCTTAGCTATTGATCAATATACCTACAGGTAGCCTAGTCTCCGGATAGTTAGATGTCTTAAATGGTAGCTTAGAACTCCAAATGTGATGTGGCAGAAGCTATGTGGGCATGAATGATCTACTCAGAGCACACTTCTGCTGTATTCTATTGATTGAAGCCGCCCAGATTCAAGGAGAGTAGACATAAACCATGAAGCCATGTTTTAAAACTACCATATTCCCGGAACTTACTTGGTGATGCAGTGGTTAAGAATCAACCTGTCAATGCAGGGGACACGGGTTCGAGCCCTGGTCCACATGGCAACTAAACCCATGCACCACAAATACTGAGCCTGCACTCTAGAGCCTGTGAGCCACAACTACTGAGCCTGCATGCCACAACTACTGAAGCCCACATGCCTAGAGCCCGTGCTCTGCAACAAGAGAAGCCACTGCAATGAGAAGCCTTAGCACCGCAAAGAAGAGTAGCCCCCACTCGCCGCAACTAGAGAAAGCCCGTGCACAGCAACAAAGTCCCAACGCAGCCAAAAATAAATAAATTAATTAATTAATTAATAAAAAATAAAATAAAATAAATAACTAAAATGTAGGGGAGACCTTCAAGATGGCGGAGGAGTAAGACGTGGAGATCATCTTCCTCCCCACAAATACATCAGAAATACATCTACATGTGGAACAACTTCTACAGAACACTTAGTGAACGCTGGCAGAAGACCTCAGACTTCCCAAAAACCAAGAAACTCCCCACGTACCTGGGCAGGGCAAAAGAAAACAGGAAAAACAGAGACAAAAGAATAGGGATGGGACCTGCACCTCTGGCAGAGAGCTGTGAAGGAGGAAAAGTTTCCACACACTAGGAAGACCCTTCACTTGTGGAGATGTGGGGGCGGGGGGAGTCAGGGGTGGAAGCTTCGAAGCTTCGAAGCAGAGAAATTCCCGCACAGATGATGGGTGCTGACGAGCACTCACCAGCGTGAGAGGCTTGTCTGCTCAACCGCTGGGGTGGGTGGGGGCTGGGAGCTGAGGCTCTGACTTTGGAAGTCAGATCCCAGGGAGAGGACTGGTGTTGGCTGTGTGAACGCAGCCTGAAGGGGGCTATTGCACCACAGTTAGCCAGGAGGGAGCCCAGAAAAAAATCTGGACCTGCCTAAGAGGCAAGGCACCATTGTTTCGGGGTGCTCGAGGAGAGGGCATTCAGAGCACCGTCTAAACAAGCTCCAGAGATGGGCATGAGCCGCGGCTATCAGGGCAAACGCCAGAATGGGCATGAAACGTTAAGGCTGCTGCTGCAGCCACCTACAAGCCTGTGTGCGAGCACAGGTCACTATCCACACTTCCCCTCCCGGGAGCCTGTGCAGCCCGCCATGGCCAGGGTCCCGTGATCCAGGGACAGCTTCCCCGGGAGAACACACGGCGTGCCTCAGGCTGGTGCAACGTCATGCCAGCCTCTGCCACTGCAGGCTTGCCCCGTACTCCGTACCCATCCCTCCCCCCAACCTGAATGAGGCACAGCCCCCTAATCAGCTGCTACTTTAACTCCATCTGGTCTGGGCGGGAACAGACACCCTCAGGCGACCGACATGAAGAGGCAGGGCCAATCCAAAGCTGAACCCCAGGAGCTGTGCAAACAAAGAAGAGAAAGGGAAATTTCTCCCAGCAGCCTCAGGAGCAGTGGGTTAAATCTCCACAATCAACTTGATGTACCTGCATCTGTGGAATACCTGAGTAGACAATGAATCATCCCAAAATTGAGGAGGTGGACTTTGGGAACAACTGTAGACTTGGAGTTTCCTGTATGTGACTGACTGCTGTGTAGCTGATGGGATCTTGTTGCTCTGGTTGGGTATCAGGCCTGTGTCTCTGAGGTGGGAGAGCCAAGTTCAGGACACTGGTCCACCAGAGACCTCCTGGCTCCGTGTAATATCAAATGGCAAAAGCTGTCCCAGAGATCTCCATCTCAATGCTAAAACCCAGCTCCACTCAACGACCAGCAAGCTACAGTACTGTACACCCTATGCCAAACAACCAGCAAGACAGGAAAACAACCCCACCCATTACCAGAGAGGGTACCTAATGTCCTAATAAGGTCACAGACACCCCAAAACACACCACTGGATGTAGTCCTGCCAACCAGAAAGACACGATTCAGCCTCATCCACCAGAACACGGGCACTAGTCCCCTCTACCAGGAAGCCTACACAACACACTGAACCAACCTTAGCCACTGGGGGCAGACACCAAAAACAATGGGAACTACAGCCTGTGAAAAGGAGACCCCAAACACAGTAAGTTAAACAAAATGAGAAGACAGAGAAACACACACCGGATGAAGCAGCAAGGTAAAAACCCACCAGACCAAACAAATGAAGAGGAAATAAGCAGTATACCTGAAAAAGAATTCAGAGTAATGATAGTAAAGATGATCTAAAATCTTGGATATAGAATGGAGAAAATACAAGAAATTAGCAACAAGGACCTACAAGAACTAAAGAGCAAACAAACAATGATGAAAAAATACAATATATGAAATTAAAAATTCTCTAGAAGGAATCAATAGCAGAATAACTGAGGCAGAAGAATGGAGAAGTGACCTGGAAGATAAAATAGTGGAAATAACTACTTCAGAGCAGGATAAAGAAAAAAGAATGAAAAGAATTGAGGACACTCTCAGAGATATCTGGGACAACATTAAACACACCAACATTCGAATTATAGGGGTTCCAGAAGAAGAAGAGAAAAAGAAGAGACTGAGAAAATATTTGAAGAGATTATAGTTGAAAACTTCCCTAATATGTGAAATGAAATAGTCAATCAAATCCAGGAAGCGCAGAGAGTCCCACATAGGATAAATCTAAGGAGAAACACGCCAGGACACATATTAATCAAACTATCAAAAATTAAATACAAAGAAAAATTATTGAAAGGAGCAAGGGAAAAATAACAAATAACACACAAGAGAATCCCCATAAGGTTAACAGCTGATCTTTCAGCAGAAACTCTACAAGCCAGAAGGGAGTGGCATGATATACTTAAAGTGATGAAAGGGAAAAACCTACAACCAAGATTACTCTACCCAGCAAGGATCTCTTTCAGATTCAACAGAGAAATTAAAACCTTTACAGACAAGAAAAACTAAGAGAATTCAGCACCACCCAACCAGCTTTACAACAAATGCTAAAGGAACTTCTCTAGGCAGGAAACACAAGAGAAGGAAAAGACCTACAATAACAAACCCAAAACAATTAAGAAAATGGTAATAGGAACATACATATCGATAATTACCTTAAATGTAAATGGATTAAATGCTCCCACCAAAAGACATAGACTGGCTGAATGGATACAAAAACAAGACCTGTATATATGCTGTCTACAAGAGACCCACTTGAAACCTAGGAACACATACAGACTGAAAGTGAGGGGATAGAAAAAGATATTCTGTGCAAATGGAAATCAAAAGAAAGCTGGAGTGGCAATTCTCATATCAGACATAATAGACTTTAAAATAAAGACTATTGCAAGATACAAAGAAGGACACTACATAATGATCAAGGGATAAATCCAAGAAGAAGATATAACAATGGTAAATATTTATGCACCCAACATAGGAGCACCTCAATACATAAGGCAAATGCTAACAGCCATAAAAGGGGAAATTGACAGTAACACAATCATAGTAGGCAACTTTAACACCACACTTTCACCAATGGACAGACCATCCAAAATGAAAATAAATAAAGAAACACAAGCTTTAAAGATACATTAAACAAGATGGACTTGATTGATATTTATAGGACATTCCATCCAAAAACAACAGAATACACTTTCTTCTCAAGTGCTCATGGAACATTCTGCAGGATAGATCATATCTTGGGTCACAAATCAAGCCTTGGTAAATTTAAGAAAATTGAAATCATATCAAGTATCGTTTCCAACCACAACGCTAGACATCATTTACAGGAAAAAACCTGTAAAAAATAAAAACACATGGAGTCTAAAGAATACACTACCAAATAACAAAGAGATCACTGAAGAAACCAAAAAACACCTAGAAACAAAAGACAATGAAAACGCTACGACCCACAACCTATGGGATGCAGCAAAAGCAGTTCAAAGAGGGAAGTATATAGCAATACAAACCTACCTCAAGAAAGAAGAAACATCTCAAAAAAAACCCTAACACTACATGTAAAGCAATTAGAGAAAGAAGAACAAAAAACCCCCAAAGTTAGCAGTTGGAAAGAAATCATAATGATCAGATCAGAAATAAATGAAAAAGAAATGAAGGAAATGATAGCAAAGATCAATAAAACTAAAAGGTGGTTTTTTGAGCAGATAAACACAATTGATAAGCCATTAGCCAGACTCATCAAGAAAAAAAGGGAGAAGACTCAAATCAATAGAAGTAGAAATGAAAAAGGAGAAGTAACAACTGACACTGCAGAAATATAAAGGATCATGAAAGATTACTACAAGCAACTATATGCCAATAAAATGGACAACCTGGAAGAAATGGACAAATTCTTAGAAAAGCACAACCTTCCAAGGTGGAACCTGGAAGAAATAGAAAATATGAACAGACCAATCACAAGCACTGAAATTGATACTGTGATTAAAAATCTTCCAACAAACAAAAGCCCAGGACCAGATGGCTTCACAGGCAAATTCTATCAATCATTTAAAGAGCTAAGACCTATCCTTCTCAAACTCTTCCAAAACATATCAGAAGGAGGAACACTCCCAAACTAATTCTACGAGGCTAACATCACCCTGATACCATAACCAGACAAAGATGTCACAAAGAAAGAATACTACAGGCCAATATCACTGATGAACATAGTTGCAAAAATCCTCAAGAAAATAGTAGCAAACAGGATCCAACTGCACGTTAAAAGGATCATACACCATGATCAAGCGGGATTTACCCCAGCAATGCAAGGATTCTTCAATATACGCAAATCAATTAATGTGATACACCATATTAACAAATTGAAGGATAAAAACCATATGATCATCTCAATAGATGCAGAAAAAGCTTTGACAAAATTCAACACCAATTTATGATAAAAACCCTCCAGAAAGTAGGCATAGAGGGAACTTACCTCAACATAATAAAGGTCATATATGACAAACCCACAGCCAACGTCGTTAACAATGGTGAAAACCTGAAACCATTTCCTCTAAGATCAGGAACAAGACAAGGTTGTCCACTCTCACCACTATTATTCAACATAGCTTTGGAAGTCCTAGCCATGGCAATCAGAGAAGAAAAAGAAATAAAAGGAATCCAAATCGGAAAAGAAGAAGTAAAACTGTCACTGTTTGCAGATGACATGATAGTATACATAGAGAATCCTAAAGATGCCAGCAGAAAACTACTAGAGCTAATCCATGAATTTGGTAAAGTTGCAGGATACAAAATTAATGCACAGAAATCGCTTGCATTCTTCTACACTAATGATGAAAAATCTGAAAGGGAAATTAAGGAAACACTCCCATGTACCATTGCAACAAAAAGAATAAAATATGTGGGAATAAACCTACCTAAGGAGACAAAAGACCTGTATGCAGAAAAATATGACACTGATGAAAGAAATTAAAGATGATACAAACAGATGGAGAGATATACCATGTTCTTGGATTGTAAGAATCAATATTGTGAAAATGACTATACTACCCAAAGCCATCTACAGATTCAATGCAAACCCTATCAAATTACCAATGGCATTTTTCACAGAACCAGAACAAAAAATTTTACAATTCCTATGGAAACACAAAAAACCCCGAATAGCCAAAGCAATCTTGAGAAAGAAAAACAGAGCTGGAGGATCAGTCTCCCTGTCTTCAGACTATACTACAAAGTTACAGTAATCAAGGCAGTATGGTACTGGCACCAAAAAAGGAATATAGATAAATGGAACAGGATAGAAAGCCCAGAGATAAACCCACACACATATGGTCACCTTATTTTTGATAAAGGAGGCAAGAATATACAATGGAGATAAGACAGCCTCTTCAACAAGTGTTGCTGGGAAAACTGGACAGCTACATGTAAAAGAATGAAATTAGAACACTCCTAACACAAAAATAAACTCAAAATGGATTAAAAACCTTAATATAAGGCGAGACACTATAAAACTCTTAGAGGAAAACATAGGCAGAACAGTCTATGACATAAATCACAACAAGATACTTTTTTACCCACCTCCTAGAGAAATGGAAATAAAAACAAAAGTAAACCAATGGGACCTAATGAAACTTAAAAGCTTTTGCACAGCAAAGGATAACATAAATAAGATGAAAAGACAACCCTTGAATGATATAAAATATTTGCAAATGAAGCAACTGACAAACGATTAATCTCCAAAGTATACAAGCAGCTCATGCAGCTCCATATGAAAAAAACAACCCAATCCAAAAATGGGCAGAACACCTAAATAGACATTTCTCCAAGAAGATATACAGATTGCCATCAAACACCTAAAAGAATGCTCAACATCACTAATCATTAGAGAAATGCAAATCAAAACTACAGTGAGGTATCACCTCATACTATTCAGAATGGCCATCATCAAAAAATCTGCAAACAATAAATTCTGGAGAGGGTGTGGAGAAAAGGGAACTCTCTTGCACTGTTGGTGGGAATGTAAATTGATACAGCCACTATGGAGAACAGTATAGAAGTTCCTTAAAAACTAAAAATAGAACTACCATATGACCCTACAATCCCACTACTGGGCATATACCTTGAGAAAACCATAATTCAAAAAGAGTCATGTAGTCATGTACCACAATGTTCATTGCAGCTCTATTTACAATAGCCAGGACATGGAAGTAACCTAAGTGTCCATTGACAGATGAATGGATAAAGAAGATGTGGCACCTATATACAATGGAATATTGCTCAGCCATATAAAAAAATGAAATTGAGTTATTTGTATTGAGGTGGATGGACCTAGAGACTGTCATACAGTGAAGTAAGTCAGAAAGGGAAAAATAAATCTCGTATGCTAACACATATATATGGAATCTAAAAAAAAAGGTTCTGAAGTACCTAGGGGCAGGACAGGAATAAAGACTCAGACCTAGAGAATGGACTTGAGGACATGGGGAGGGGAATGGTAAGCTGGGAAGAAGTGAGAGAGTGGCATGGACTTATATATACAGTACCAAATGTAAAATAGGTAGATAGTGGGAAGAAGTCCCATAGCACAAGGAAATCAGCTCGGTGCTTTGTGACCACCTAGAGGGGTGGGATAGGGAGGGTGGGAGGGAGATGTCAGAGGGAGGATATATGGGGATATATGTATATGTATATGTATAGCTTATTCACTTTGTTTTATAGCAGAAACTATCACACCATTGTAAAGCAATAATACTCCAATAAAGATGTTAAAAAAAATTGTAATGGACACTTAAAAAAAAAAAAACTACCATATTCCCTTTTTACACAAATCTTCTAAATTCAGTTCTAGAAAGAACTATTGAACAACTGTGCCAAACTTATCACTTATAACTTATCACTTATGAGTTTTGCAAAATGTAGTTACACAATGTTAAAGTTTTCTTAAGTATGCAGGGATTCTCAGAGCCTTTAGAAGGCTAATATGCATTGGAAATCTCCAAGAGTAGAATATGGTGTATGTCATCTAGCAAGGTATTTTAACATTGGAATGCCCTAGGATTAGTTTTCTGTATAATACATCTCAAAAACTATGACTTAAGACAATGACTGAAACAAATAGAGAAGAAACAGACATCATCTCTTACATTCTGTAAGTTTGAGGTGAACAAAAGCAAGAATAAAATTTTTAAGAATAAAATGGATATGGTTTTCTAAGATGACTTAAGTAACTAGAAGACACCTAAAGCTGAATGACAACAAAAGTGTTATCATGGGTTAAAGAAGCAAGCTCATAGATGCCCCCAGTTACTATGGAGATAAAAATAAGTACCTGCTTCAAGAAGTATTAGTCATAAACTACCCAGAATCTTTTATAGTCTTTTTATTTTTGCTGAACATCTTAATTAAAATTTAAAATGACTGACAATGTTAGCTTCCTTGAGAACTGAAGGAGCTTCCATAGAAGTCCACAGAATGTGCAATGTCTTGCAGTCCTTGCTGAGGGCAAAGCAACCCCATAAAACAGTAAGATATCAATTATTTATTATAGTGCTATGGAAGAAGCCAGGGTATCGGGCCTCTTTGGCTTTCGGGATTTGGGTTTGCAAGTTACAGGACAGAAGGGAAATAACTTTGAAATTACAGGAAATCATAGACAGGAAATTTCAGTTTTGGTCAAAAGCCATAATGTCTTTTGGGGAACTCCATTTGGTGAACCTGAATAATAACTGAAGGGGGTAGGGGAGTCTATTAAGCTGTTTCAGGACCTGGATATATCCTTCTGGAAAGATATATGGCTTCACGTTACTTTCAGCATATTAAGGTTCCATTCACAAACAAGATGATCTACTGTATTCATCATTCACAACTCACTTCCATACAGATTGGGAACAGTACCCTGAAGAGATCCCACCGTCTATCCAAAATGCAACATACAAAGACATGAAAGGTCTGGTTTTGATTTGGGGACAGGATGAGGCTACAGGAAGCTGCCCCAACACCAAGATGACCTCTGGGCTCCCACTGCATCTCGGTGGGGACAGGCATGGAGGGTGAGGGAAGAGCCAGGACCACTGCAGGGGCAGACAAGGTTGGCAGTATGGTGAGGCGCACAGCCCATTGACCCCTTTCTCTCTTTATCCTGGTGACATGAACAGCTTTGTGTTGCTGCTCCCATTGAAACAATGAGGGAAAAGGGATGTAGGAACACAGGGACAAGGAACCAGTTGACACTTGCAAAGCAAAGTGTTTGTCTCACATTTTTCCCTTTGCCAAAGGGAGTGACTTCTACCTACTCTCTTCTTCACCATTTGCCACTTCCCTACCTCTTGCTAACCAGGTTCTAAAGGATCATTGGGCCAGTTTCCATGGTGTGGTACAGTACCTCCCTCGGGGCTCAGCAGGATGATTTTAGGTGGTGTGCAGTCAAGGCATGAAGTAACATTGGCTTGCACAATGAGAAAATGAGTGCTTTTCAATACTCTCCAAGCCTTCTGATTACATCAAAGAGGTCTCTAACACTGGCTAATCTCTTTTGCTTCTTGCACTCAACAGGATCTAGCCAGATATACCACAGGGTTTTGTTTACATTGTATCTATTTTACAGTTTTCTTCTGTTGTGATTCTGGTTTTTTGTTTGTTTTTTAAAAATTTTTATTGGAGTATAGTTGCTTTACAATGTTGTGTTAGTTTCTACTGTACAGCAAAGTGAATCAGCTATACATGTACATATATCCCCTCTTTTCTGGATTTCCTTCCCATTTACGTCACCACAGAGCACTGAGTAGAGATCCCTGTGCTTTACTGTACGTTCTTATTAGTTATCTATTTTATACATTGTATCAATAGTGTATATATGTCAATCCCCATCTCCCAATTCATCCCACCCCCTCCTTCCCCCTTGATATCCACACGTTTGTCCTCTACGTCTGTGTCTCTATTTCTGCTTTGCAGATAAGATTATCTATACCATTTTTTTAGATTCCACATATATGCGTTAATATACAATATTTGTTTTTCACTTTCTGATTTACTTCACTCTGTATGACAGTGTCTAGGTCCATCCACATCTCTACAAATGACCCCATTTCGTTCCTTTTTATGGCTGAGTAATATTCCATTATATATATGTACCACATCTTCTTTATCTGTCCATCTGTTGATGGACTTTTAGGTTGCTTCCATGTCCTAGCTATTGTAGATAGTGCTGCAATGAACATAGGGGTGCATGTGTCTTTTTGAATTATGGTTTTCTCTGGGTATATGCCCAATAGTGAGATTGCTGAGTTATATGGCAGTTCTATTTTTTAGTTTTTTAAGGGACCTCCAAACAGATGGAGAGATATACCATGTTCTTGGATTGGAAGAATCAATATTGTGAAAATGACTATACTACCCAAAGCAATCTACAGATTCAATGCAATCTCTATCAAAGTACCAATGGCATTTTTCACAGAACCAGAACAAAATATTTTACAATTTGTATGGAAACACAAAAGACCCCGAATAGTCAAAGCAATCTTGAGAAAGAAAAATGGAGCTGGAGGCATCAGGCTCCTTGACTTCAGACTATACTACAAAGCTACAGTAATCAAGACAGTATGGTACTGGCACAAAAACAGGAATATAGATCAGTGGAACAGGATAGAAAGCCCAAAGATAAACCCACACACCTATGGTCACATAATCTATGACAAAGGAGGCCTAGAATGTATGATGGAGAAAAGAATGAAATTAGAACACTCCCTAACACCATACACAAAAATAAATTCAAAATGGATTAAAGACCTAAATGTAAGGCCAGACACTATAAAACTCAAAGTTAGCACTGAGGGAAATTGAAGCCCCAAGGGCTTAGATAAACTGCCCATGCTCACAAGAATAAATTTTTATCTCTTCATTCACCCATCCTAGCTCCTCTCCATGCTCAGGAGACTACGTACCACCCCTTGTAGGAGAAGATAAAGAACAGACAGTGGCTGCTATTTCTATACAGAACTACAACATGCACGTTACAATGCCTACAGCTGCAAGTAACAGAATAGCCAACTAAAAGTAACTTAAACCATATGGGGTCATTATTTTGTCACCTAACAAGAAAGTAAAGATTGACCCAAATCAGATAATAAACTTTAAAAACATTCTGAGTAAGATCTTAAGTGAGAGATCATCTGTGGCATCTTAGGCATTAAGCCAAATAAAGTAGCAACAAACCAGTATTTCCCCTTCAAGTCCCAATGAGATTCCCCACTAGACTCTAGGGAAGGGTATAGTACCCTTCCCCAGTATGGACAGGAAGTGGGGTGAGACCTGGAGTTAAAGTGAGGGGCAGATACTGAGAGAATCTCAGGTGGTGGTCAGAGCATGTGATCTAGATAGCAGGCAGCTGGGCAGGAGAGAATACAGAACAAAGCATTGGGGATGGGGCCAGATTGCAGTGTGGGACTTGAGGCATGTAGTCAGGTAATCAAAGGAAGAAAGAACAGCCAGCTCCAAGTTCCTGGGTCAGGGTCACAAGCAGGGTGAAACTCAAAACCTAGACAAGACCTATAAGGTCCCTATCTGTCTAGTCCCATACTTTGAACTTCCTATTGAAGTATAACATGCATAAATTAAACGTCATATATTTTAAGTGTGTAGCTTAATGAATTTTCCCAAACTAAACACATCCAAGTAAGCAGCACCCAGATCATGAAACAGAATATTGCCAGCACCCTAGAAGCCCCCTCAGAACAGCCTTCTGGTCATTAATCCTGCAAAGATGAACAACTACTCAGCTTTTGCACCTTCTATAAGCACAATCATAGCTTGTACCTGCTTGTGTCTGATTTCTGTCACCCAACCTTTTGTTTGTAAGACTCCACCATATTGTTGTGTATAGTTGTGGTTCATTCCTTCGCATTCTGAATAGTTTTCCAGTGTGAATGTATCATAATTCATTTATTCATCCTTCTGTTGATATGCATTTGGGTAGTTTCCAGTTTGGGGATATTACCAACACTGACTGCTGTTATGAACATTTGAGTACACATTTTTGGCACACAACATATGTTTTCCTGTGAGGTATATACCTAGGAGGAGAATGGTTGGGTCATAGGGTCTAGCTTACTTTTATACTATTCTGACCCTTGCTCATTTTGCTTTCCTCCTGAGGGTCTTCCCATACATGCCATTTTCTCTTCCTGGTGCATCTTCCCCCTCACCCTTAACCTGGCTAATCCCCAGTTGTCAGCTGATGGGGCAAATGAAGCTGTTCAGAGGAACCTTACGGTGCCCTTACTATGACAAGTCCCATGTTGATTTGCTATTTCCTAAAATCCCACTGATAATGAACAGATTTGTTTTCACGGTCTGGGATAGAGCTAGATCTACAGGCAGGAGTCAAGTAGCCCTTGTATGAGCTCTTATGTGTGTGGGGAGGTGGGGGGAGCAATCTGGACCTGGCTCATGGGTTTTACAAATAGTCTTCAAAGAAGAGCTTGTTTCTAAATGATGTAAGCTGGATTTGCTCTAAGGGAGATTGTCTCCAACCCCCTTCCTCCAACTTCTTCCTCTTCTCTTAGGACACTTCTCTTTCTTCTTTTCATCCCCTCTCTGAATTATAACAGCTGGGCCCCCACCAAGCTTGCAAGTATTGGCAGGCCACTCCACAGATCATGGCCAGCTTCCGTTTCTTCTTGGCATTAGGACACTAATCTATAAAAAGATATTAACATTTAAATAGCTCTTTCATGTGTATAGGAACCAAAATGCAATTTCAGAAACCTCTTTTCAGAATTATACCCCAACTTCACTTTAATAGCAACAACAATAAAAGCACACTATATAAATGTTAAATAACATATGGGTTTTTAAACTCTTTGCCTTTATTACAGATTATAAACCAAGGGAAAAAAGTTTAAATAAGTTGCCAAATTCACACAGCTATTAAATACAAGAGTCAAATTCCAATCAAGGATGTATGTTTCCAACCACTGTCATCTGAGATGGGAGTCAACAACATTTCTAAGTCCCTTTCCCTGAGCTTTCCACCAGATCGCCCCAGTTATACATTGGTAACCTGGATAAGAAGAAATAACTGAATCAGTCTACTGTCTTTTTTCAAGGCTGTCACACTTTTTCTAACTTCCCAATCAGTGGCTTCCATACTATGAAGGTGTCATTCTTCTATGGCCATTAACGGTAAGGAAAGAATCAATGTCTTGGAGGAAGATGAAGCCACAGTCAAAACAGGTTTCTGGTAAGTAGTGTTTTTCTCTTTTATGGAAAAATATAGGTATTAGGTTAATAAATTAAACTATGTATATATTTAGAATCCATTGCATATGTATAATATTTATTAAAGTGCTGAAAATTTATTATTTTTTAATCAAACATCAATCCACCAAAGGTAATGGAGAGAATAAAGGATTCTTCAGAAGAATAAAAGATTCAGGACATACTGCCCAAGATGTGTTTTTGTGTTTGTAGCTTAGGAATCTGTTTGATTGATTTACTGGTTCTTTTAAAAAGGTGGAGTACAGGGAGAGCTTTTCCTTCTTCCCCATCTTACTCACCTCCCAACTGGCATGAACCTACTAACCCATAATTTGACTGTCTACTCAATTCTAGTCTTCCACCAAAAATAAACCAAAAAGTTCATTTCTAAACCATTTTGGTGAGATTTTCCATGTCACATACATGGTTTTTAGGTCACATCCAAAGTTCTCTTATTGCTATATATCCCTCATAGACTTTAGACAAAAGAAAAACTTACCTATCTCAAATTTAGGATATTTGATAATAGTCTGCTACAAGGAAATGATTAATTTATCAACAAAGGAGGAAGTATTGGCTCACCAAAATGAGAATTTCTTTTCATTAATGAATAGATTTAAATAACCATCACAGAATTTGACACATGGTGGGCCTTCAATGACAGTTTCCTTCGCCTCTCCCGTTATAAATTAATACATTCATTCACTCAATCACTCATTTATTTGTTTGTTTCTTAGTTTGTTATTCCATTAGACATTCACTGGGCACTTACCATATACCTGTCAGTCCCTGTATCAGTCCCTCTTGAGATAAGGAGATGAGTTTGAGTTTTTAATCTCATCATTTCTTCCCTTTGATAATTATTTTTGCTGTACACAATTTCTCTCCTTGAAGCAGTCAAATAGAGTTGAACTTTTCCAAATTGATAATGGGCTCATCCAGCTCTTGAGTTTAGTCTGGTCAATAAATGCATCACAAATCTTCTCCTATAACATCGGCCTGCCTTAGAGTATGGTGTCAATCTCATACCCCCAAATCAAAAGAGCACACAAGAAACTGAATATAAGAAACCAAATATAAATGACAACAAAAAAAGTAAAACCAAGAAAAGGATGCATTAGTCACTGAAAGGGGGGAAGAGGAGTCCTTCATTATTCCACAAATATATGTTGATCTCTTACTATGTGCCAGTTATAAGTCCTGGGGAGACAGCAGTGAGCAAAGATGAAGATTTCTGTCCTCATTGGCTTTACATCTGGAACAATCCCTGAACACATCCTATTTGCTGGATCTTTACATATAATTCCACCTGTCCTCCCCTCTCCCAACAATCTGTCTGAAGTTCAAATGGATTAAACAGCTATAAGCCAGCAGAGCTAGACTCTGAATCTAAACAATGCTCTGTCTAACCATGGGACTGATTTGACAGCTGGTCTGGGGAGTTAAGACAGTCAAACTCTGTCCTCCCTCTACCACTTCCTGCCTTGGTGGCCTTTGTTAGCAAATACCTGTTTGAAACCAGAGCAGGACCAGATAGCTACTGGTGGTGTCTTTTGGCTCCAAGAAATGTTATTTGTGAATAAAAGTTAAAGGTGTTTCCTAAAGGCCTTCCCTAGAGGGTGCTGTGGGGATGCCTGCCCTACTAGCCTAATTATGGGACCAACATCTGTCTCAGAGACAAACTAAGAGGTGTCACAACTACTGAACTTACCCCTCTGTAGCTTGCCCTCCACTGTTCACAAATGCGTCATGATTTTAAACCCTCCATGTTTGTGCACATTCCCCAATCTAGAAACCCACCTGCCCCATCCATGGCCCTAACTTCTGTGCCTATTAAATCTAATTGTTCTTCAGGGCCAGGCAAGGCCCTCCTCCACAAAATCACCTTCTTAGTCTTTCCTGCCTAGACCCTTTGCTTGGGCCCCCTCCTCCAAATTTCTTTCTGTTTTGAAATGCATCAGGTTGTGTTCCTATATGTCTACCCCACCTGACTGAGAGCCCCCGAGGGCAAGAACATGTCTCATTTCTCTTTCTTTTCTCAGGCTCTGGGTCTGGGTCTGATACAAATTCATTGCTAAACTTATTTTATGAAGGAACAAATTAATCAGCTTTGATTTGTGAGGAAATGAATGAATGATTGAATAAGTAAATAAGTGATTGAAGGAGTGAATGAGGAGTGGCAATGCCATTTGAGGCAAGGGGAGATTTTACAATGGTGAGCTACATCAACCCTTAGTAACAGTGAGGAGAAGGGCATTTGCTCTTAGTGGTCACTTTCTGAATTGAAGGCCTAAACTGTTATAGATCCATAGTCCCTTAGGCACAATTCCCAAACTCAAAAAACTCTGAAAATCAAAAGTTTTAGTATAATTCATTTGGCGACATGAAATTATGGGTAGTGTTTACTGACCCCACTTAGTGGAAAACAGTTGTATGCTTTTCTGCAGAAATCCTCCCACGTTTGATTGGGGGTGACTCCCAGATCCTCCTGAGCTGTTACTTAATATGAAATATATGGACAGTATTGCTTTTATAAAATCTAAAGCTGGTTTCTGAAACACATCAGGCCCCAAAAAGTTCAGACAAGGGACTGCATGTGAGTCTCCCCTATATTCAGGAGCCAAGGAACCAAAGCCCAGTGGATGCCCAAAGAGGTTCCAAGAAGAATGGTTGGAAAATCTAGGACCATGTCTAGAAGTAGATGTCAGGAGAGAAAGAAGGACATAGAAGCCCAAACCAGAGTACTTTCCTCCTGTGGACTAGATTCCATCCCACGGGACATGGGTGGATGTGGAGATCTCCCTAGATCACTAACAAGAAACGGCTGTCCCCAAACCCTGGCTTCCAGGTGACCACCATGGCCAGTTCCTCATAAGGCCCCATACCCTCATCACAATGCTGGGCTTGCTGGCCTTCAAATGTTAGCTTATTATTAATCACAATAATGAAAGCTGTGTCCTGCAAATGCTTTCAGTTTGCACTGTATCTTAAATGTCCATTCCTCCAGTGCCTTGCTCAGGGAGCGACATAGAATAAATAATAAATAGGCTCAATAAATTTTTAATGAATGTATACAATATCTTATTCTTCATAATGTGTTTTTTTTTTTTTTTTTTTTTTTAGTTTAGTATTAGTTGTTTTGTTTGTTTTTTTATACTGCAGGTTCTTATTAGGCATCAGTTTTATACACATCAGTGTATACATGTCAATCCCAATCGCCCAATTCAGCACATCACCATCCCCACCTCATCGCAGTTTTCCCCCCTTGGTGTCCATATGTCCATTCTCTACATCTGTGTCTCAACTTCTGCCCTGCAAACTGGCTCATCTGTACCATTTTTCTACGTTCCACATACATGCATTAACATACGATATTTGTTTTTCTCTTTCTGACTTACTTCACTCTGTATGACAGTCTCTAGATCCATCCACTTCTCAACAAATGACTCAATTTCGTTCCTTTTTATGGCTGAATAATATTCCATCGTATATATGTACCACAACTTCTTTATCCATTCGTCTGTTGATGGGCATTTAGGTTGCTTCCATGACCTGGCTATTGTAAATAGTGCTGCAATGAACATTCGGGTGCACGTGTCTTTTTGAATTACGGTTTTCTCTGGGTATATGCCCAGTAGTGGGATTGCTGGGTTATATGGTAATTCTATTTTTAGTTTTTTAAGGAACCTCCATATTGTTCTCCATAGTGGCTGTATCAATTTACAATCCCACCAACAGTGCAAGAGGGTTCCCTTTTCTCCACACCCTCTCCAGCATTTGTTGTTTGTAGATTTTCTGATGATGCCCATTCTAACAGGAGTGAGGTGATACCTCATTGTACTTTTGATTTGCATTTCTCTAATAATTAGTGATGTTGAGCATCTTTTCATGTGCTTCGTGGCCGTCTGTATGTCTTCTTTGGAGAAATGTCTATTTAGGTCTTCTGCCCATTTTTGGATTGGGGTGTTTGTTTCTTTGATATTGAGCTGAATGAGCTGTTTATATATTTTGGAGATTAATCCTTTGTCCGTTGATTCATTTGCAAATATTTTCTCCCATTCTGAGGGTTGTCTTTTCGTCTTGTTTATGGTTTCCTTTGCTGTGCAAAAGCTTTGAAGTTTCATTAGGTCCCACTTGTTTATTTTTGTTTTTATTTCCATTACTCTAGGAGGTGGATCGAAAAAGATCTTGCTGTGATTTATGTCAAAGAGTGTTCTTCCTATGTTTTCCTCTAAGAGTTTTATAGTGTCCAGTCTTATATTTAGGTCTCTAATCCATTTTGAGTTTATTTTTGTGTATGGTGTTAGGGAGTATTCTAATTTCATTCTTTTACATGTGGCTGTCCAGTTTTCCCAGCACCACTTATTGAAGAGACTGTCTTTTCTCCATTGTATATCTTTGCCTCCTTTGTCATAGATTAGTTGACCATAGGTGCGTGGGTTAATCTCTGGGCTTTCTATCTTGTTCCATTGATCTATGTTTCTGTTTTTGTGCCAGTACCATATTGTCTTGATTACTGTAGCTTTGTAGTATAGTCTGAAGTCAGGGAGTCTGATTCCTCCAGCTCCATTTTTTTGCCTCAAGACTGCTTTGGCTATTCGGGGTCTTTTGTGTCTCCATACAAATTTTAAGATGATTTGTTCTAGCTCCGTAAAAAATGACATTGGTAATTTGATAGGGATTGCATTGAATCTGTAGATTGCTTTGGGTAGTATACTCATTTTCACAATGTTGATTCTTCCAATCCAAGAACATGGTATATCTCTCCATCTGTTGGTATCATCTTTAATTTCTTTCATCAGTGTCTTATAGTTTTCTGCATACAGGTCTTTTGCCTCCCTAGGTAGGTTTATTCCTAGGTATTTTATTCTTTTTGTTGCAATGGTAAATGGGAGTGTTTCCATAATTTCTCTTTCAGATTTTTCATCATTAGTGTATAGGAATGCAAGAGATTTCTGTGCATTAATTTTGTAACCTGCAACTTTACCATATTCATTAATTAGCTCTAGCAGTTTTCTGGTGGCAGTTTTAGGATTCTCTATGTATAGTATCATGTCATCCGCAAACAGTGACAGTTTTACTTCTTCTTTTCCAATTTGTATTCCTTTAATTTCTTTTTCTTCTCTGATTGCCGTGGCTAGGACTTCCAGAACTATGTTGAATAATAGTGGTGAGAGTGGACATCCTTGTCTCGTTCCTGATCTTAGAGGAAATGCTTTCAGTTTTTCACCATTGAGAATGATGTTTGCTGTGGGTTTGTCATATATGGCCTTTATTATGTTGAGGTAGGTTCCCTCTATGCCCACTTTCTGGAGAGTTTTTATCATAAATGGGTGTTGAATTTTGTCAAAAGCTTTTTCTGCATCTATTGAGATGATCATATGGTTTTTATTCTTCAATTTGTTAATATGGTGTATCACATTGATTGATTTTCGTATATTGAAGAATCCTTGCATCCCTGGGATAAATCCCACTTGATCGTGGTGTATGATCCTTTTAATGTGTTGTTGGATTCTGTTTGCTAGTATTTTGTTGAGGATTTTTGCATCTATATTCATCAGTGATATTGGTCTGTAATTTTCTTTTTTTGTAGTGTCTTTGTCTGGTTTTGGTATCAGGGTGATGGTGGCCTCATAGAATGAGTTTGGGAGAGTTCCTTCCTCTGCAATTTTTTGGAAGAGTTTGAGAAGGATGGGTGTTAGCTCTTCTCTAAATGTTTGATAGAATTCACCTGTGAAGCCATCTGGTCCTGGACTTTTGTTTGTTGGAAGATTTTTAATCACAGTTTCAATTTCATTACTTGTGATTGGTCTGTTGATATTTTCTGTTTCTTCCTGATTCAGTCTTGGAAGGTTATACCTTTCTAAGAATTTGTCCATTTCTTCCAGGTTGTCCATTTTATTGGCATAAAGTTGCTTGTAGTAGTCTCTTAGGATGTTTTGTATTTCTGCGGTGTCTGTTGTAACTTCTCCTTTTTCATTTCTGATTTTATTGATTTGAGTGCTCTCCCTCTTTTTCTTGATGAGTCTGGCTAATGGCTTATCAATTTTGTTTATCTTCTCAAAGAACCAACTTTTAGTTTTATTGATCTTTGCTATTGTTTTCTTTGTTTCTATTTCATTTATTTCTGCACTGATCTTTATGATTTCTTTCCTTCTGCTAACTTTGGGTTTTGTTTGTTCTTCTTTCTCTAGTTTCTTTAGGTGTAAAGTTAGATTGTTTACTTGAGATTTTTCTTGTTTCTTTAGGTAGGCTTGTATAGCTATAAACTTCCCTCTTAGAACCGCTTTTGCTGCATCCCATAGGTTTTGGGTCGTCGTGTTTTCATTGTCATTTGTCTCTAGGTATTTTTTTATTTCCTGTTTGATTTCTTCAGTGATCTCTTGGTTATTTAGTAACGTATTGTTTAGCCTCCATGTGTTTGTCTTTTTTACGTTTTTTTCCCTGTAATTCATTTCTAATCTCATAGCGTTGTGGTCAGAAAAGATGCTTGATATGACTTCAATTTTCTTAAATTTACTGAGGCTTGATTTGTGACCCAAGATGTGATCTATCCTGGAGAATGTTCCGTGTGCACTTGAGAAGAACGTGTAATCTGCCGTTTTTGGATGGAATGTCCTATATATATCAATTAAATCTATCTGGTCTATTGTGTCATTTAAAGCTTCTGTTTCCTTATTTATTTTCATTTTGGATGATCTGTCCATTGGTGTAAGTGAGGTGTTAAAGTCCCCCACTATTATTGTGTTACTGTCGATTTCCTCTTTTATAGCTGTTAGCAGTTGCCTTATGTATTGAGGTGCTCCTATGTTGGGTGCATATATATTTATAATTGTTATATCTTCTTCTTGGATTGATCCCTGGATCATTATGTAGTGTCCTTCCTTGTCTCTTGTAACATTCTTTATTTTAAAGTCTATTTTATCTGATATGAGTATAGCTACTCCAGCTTTCTTTTGATTTCCATTTGCATGGAATATCTTTTTCCATCCCCTCACTTTCAGTCTGTATGTGTCCCTAGGTCTGAAGTGGGTCTCTTGTAGACAGCATATATATGGGTCTTGTTTTTGTATCCATTCAGCCAGTCTATGTCTTTTGGTTGGGGCATTTAATCCATTCATGTTTAAGGTAATTATCGATATGTATGTTCCTATGACCATTTTCTTAATTGTTTTGGGTTTGTTTTTGTAGGTCCTTTTCTTCTCTTGTGTTTCCCACTTAGAGAAGTTCCTTTAGCATTTGTTGTAGAGCTGGTTTGGTGGTGCTGAATTCTCTTAGCTTTTGCTTGTCTGTAAAGCTTTTGATTTCTCCATCAAATCTAAATGAGATCCTTGCTGGGTAGAGTAATCTTGGTTGTAGGTTCTTCCCTTTCATCACTTTAAGTATTTCATGCCACTCCCTTCTGGCTTGCAGAGTTTCTGCTGAGAAATCAGCTGTTAACCTTATGGGGGTTCCCTTGTATGTTATTTGTCGTTTTTCCCTTGCTGCTTTCAATAATTTTTCTTTGTCTTTAATTTTTGCCACTTTGATTACTATGTGTCTCGGCGTGTTTCTCCTTGGGTTTATTCTGTATGGGATTCTCTGTGCTTCCTGGACTTGGGTGGCTATTTCCTTTCCCATGTTAGGGAAGTTTTCGATTATAATCTCTTCAAATATTTTCTCTGGTCCTTTCTCTCTCTCTTCTCCTTCTGGGACCCCTATAATGCGAATGTTGTTGCGTTTAATGTTGTCCCAGAGGTCTCTTAGGCTGTCTTCATTTCTTTTTATTCTTTTTTCTTTAGTCTGTTCCGCAGCAGTGAATTCCACCATTCTGTCTTCCAGGTCACTTATCCGTTCTTCTGCCTCAGTTATTCTGCTATTGATTCCTTCTAGTGTAGTTTTCATTTCAGTTATTGTATTGTTCATCTCTGTTTGTTTGTTCTTTAATTCTTCTAGGTCTTTGTTAATCATTTCTTGCATCTTCTCAATCTTTGCCTCCATTCTTATTCCGAGGTCCTGGATCATCTTCACTATCATTATTCTGAATTCTTTTTCTGGAAGGTTGCCTATCTCCACTTCATTTAGTTGTTTTTCTGGGGTTTTTTCTTGTTCCTTCATCTGGTACATAGCCCTCTGCCTTTTCATCTTCTCTGTCTTTCTGTAACTGTGGTTTTTGGTCCACAGGCTGCAGGATTGTAGTTTTTCTTGCTTCTGTTGTCTGCCCTCTGGTGGTTGAGGCTATCTAAGAGGCTTGATGGGAGGCTCTGGTGGTGGGTAGAGCTGACTGTTGCTGTCCATAATGTGTTTTTATGTGCATTGTCTCATTTAATCCTCAAAATGACCCTGTGAGTCAACCAAGTGAAATGAGTCCCAGGGAGGTTAAGGTATTTGTCCAAGATGACAACAAGCAAATGGTTCTGCTGGGACTTGCACAAAAGTTGTCTGGTAAAAATCCTCCTCTCTTTTTGGAGCATTATTGTGCTTCCTTCCTATGTCAACTGAACACTCAGAAACAAAGATGGTCTGGTAAAAATACTTGGAAAGACCTGGGAATAAGAGAAACCACTGATACAGTATTAGCAGGTGTCTCGTGGACTTCAGGTAGAGCCATCGGGAGATAATGCCTTTGCCTGTGTCTATCCTCTAGGGAAGTTAATTTGGTGAGAAATCCAGGACTGCCAGGAGAAGGGGTGCCAAGAATGCATAGACAGAGGTCACAGAGGAGCCAAAGCTTGTTCCAGGGCATCCTAGATCCCAGCACTACTGCACCCCTTTTTTGACCATGTCTGAAGCTGACCTCAGGACCAATGAAGGGATGGGGACTTTTGAAGATTAATGGAGGAAACAGGAACTACTTGACAAGGAGACAGATGGTACCAGTGCCCAACTCAGGTAATGAAAATATGAACTTGCTGCAAAACAAGAACTCCATAAACATCTTTGGTAGAGGAACTTGCTCAAGGTAAGGATGCCACCTCCCTCTGTGAGAACAAGTCTGTAAAGGAGGTACTAACCTCGCATGCAGTCATCCCAACTCTCCTCCAAGTGAAGGGAAGGATGATTCAACCTGGTACCCATCCCTCCTCTGTGGCCTCTGTCTGACCTCTGGAGAACAGATCCTGGGTCTGAAGGGAATGAAGTGTGGTGAGCAGAGAGGGGCTCAGTGTCCTGTGATCCTGCATGTTCCTCAGCAGTAAGCAGGGTCCTGGGAGCCACCCCTGCCCTGCGATTCCCCACACCAGGGAAGGGAGCAGGTATTCCACACTTAGTATGCCTTTGTTTCCAGTGACTCACATGGATCTATTCTTCCTTCCCTTCCCCACTCTGAGCAGCTCAAAAGCTGGTCAGATACATGTTATGTGAATTCCAGGCCAGTCCTCTAACTCCCTGATGGCAGAGAAACCAGAAAACTGAGAAACCAGGTTAGGCCTCAGCCTCTATCTCACCTTTTACTCCTGGCCTGGCCCAGGCCATCCATCAGGAAACACTTCACAGGATCTTCTTGTTTCCCCTCTATTTACAGATTCCTTGTGCTCTTTATCCTGAAACTCTGGGTCATGTTTGCCTGTTGGTGCCCTGCTCACCACAGGGCTGTGTGCTTTAGAGACATAGGTTTTGTGAAGGACATTATATAATGATAAAGGGATAGATACAAGAAGAAAATACTATGCTAGTTAACATATACACAACCAATACAGGAGCACTTAAATATATAAAGCAAATTCTAACAGATGTAAAGGGAGAAATTGACAATAACACAACAGTAATTGGGGGTGTTAGCACACCCCACTGACATCAATGGACAGATCATCCAGACAGAAAATCAGTAAGGCAACAATGGTCTTAAATGACACAATAGACCAGTTGGACTTAATAGGTATCTACAGGACACTACATCCAAAACCAGTAGAATACACATGCTTTTCAAGTTCACATGGAACATTCTCCAGGATAGATCACATACTAGACTACAAAATAAACCTCAACAAATTTAAGAGGGTAGAAATTATGAGTTAGTGAATGCTGGAATCACCTGCTCTCCCAGAGAGTTTGTTAAATGCAGATCCTTTGGTCTATTCTAGACTCACTAAACCAGGATGTTGGGATGGGGGATGGATTCCAGGAATCTGTGTTTTAACAAGCTCCCCAGAAGATTCTGATGCAGACACATAGAACATTCTTTGAGAAACACCTTTATAGGCTTTGGGAGTCAAGCCTAAGTTAAACCTTAGCCCCATTGGGTAACCTTAGATGAATTAATTCCTCTGAGTCTCTGGTTCTTCATATAAAATGAAGCTAATAATATCTACTTTATATGATTCTGTGGATTAAAGAGAATACGTATATAAATTGTCCAGCAGATAGTTGGCAGTAAACAGCAGCTATAACAATACTGAGCTGTGGATCAGTTTGCCTGGCCCAGTGTCCTTCCTCATTCCCTTGATCTTGCAGTGGCTCCCAAGTGCTCAACTCTGCTTTTACTTTTTAACTCAGTGAGCAGATCTCATATATCTGTGGTAAACAGAATAACACCCCCTCCCTAAATGTCCATGTCCTGATCCACAGAACTGAGGGAATCAAGGTTTAGATGGCACTAAAGTGGCTAATCAGCCAACCTTAAGATAGGAAATTACCCTGGACTATCTGGGTGGGCCCAATGTAATCACAGGGTCATTTAAAGTGGAAGAAGGGGACAAAAGAGGTCAGGGTGATGCAATGTCCAGCAACAGAAGGACTCAGCCCACTGTTGCTGGCTTTGATGATGGAGGAAGGCGGCCAGGTGCCAGGGAATGCAGGAGCCTTTAGAAGCTGGAAAAGGCAAGGAACCAATTCTCCCTGGAGCCTCCAGAAAAGAATACAGCCTTGCCAACACCTGGATTTTAGCCCAGTGAGACCCACATCATATTTCTGACCTATATAACAGTAAGACAATAAATCTGTATTGTTTTGAGCCACTAAGGGTGTGACAGCAGTCATAGGAAACTAACAGTACCAAAGACTGGACTGCTAGGTTCTGGAAACCTCACTCTGTTCCCTGCTTAATGACTTTGTGGTGGCATCAGTGTTTATACCATCTTTGGGGTCGAAATGACACAAATGGAGTCTCTAGATGAATTTCTATCCTACCAGGTAATAATACTACTAATAATCATGATGGCTAAGATGTATTGAGTGCTTGCTAGGTGCTGAGTGCTTTATATCTCATTTAATTATCAGAACCATCTCTGCAATTCATTCTACTATCAAACCAATTTTACATGGGGAAACAGGCTAGGAGAAGTACTCAGTCCAAGGTCACACACTAGTAAGAATCAGAGCCTGCATTTAAAGCCAGGTTTGCTGTCCCCAGAGACCAAGCCCCTAACTGTATCATTAACAGCCTAGTTCTGTCCTGTGGCCAATGGAAGAGGGAGAGTGTTCTCAGGAAATCTCAGGTTGAACTACCTGTTAAACTTACCCATACATGAAAAGCTGCCTCCCACTAGCCTGGCAGCTTCCTGGTAAAAGCTGGGAGAGCTAGATGGAATGGGAGAGTACTTTGGAGTCATGCTCTTGCCATGGTTGGTGGCATCAGCAACAGAGAAAAGTTCAGAGACCTAACTTTAGAATTCCACAGCCAGGCACAGGGGCAGTCAATGTTTAGGTTGTCCCAAGTGTTCTGTAAAAGATACGGGACTATTAAGGCTGGGGCCCAGACTCTTTACTAGCCACTGATAGGCTGTGTGACCTTGAGCGAGATTCCTGACCTCTTTCCATCTGGTCTGAAAATGGGGCCAATTGTACCAACACTTCCCCATCTCACCTGGCTGCTGTGGCAATCCAATGAGATCATGTTTGTGGGCATGCTTTGGGAATTACAGAAGCATCACACCCTTAAAGAGTCCTATGATCGCTATTATTTAATTTTTGTAACTCGAGGTGAATGTGGCTCATTTTTGCTGTGATTAGCAATAATTATTATATTAAACCACACCAGAGAAGAGAATGTTCTCTCACTGGCTTCTTCAGCAGGATCTGTGGAGTAAGCACTTCCCAAAAAAATGTTTTAAAAAAATCAACAAAGCTGTAATGTTCGACACATCGTTGTGCAGAATGTGCTTTGTTTCGTTTCGTTTTGTTTTTTGCATTTTTAAAAGAGAAAGTTCAAAAGGATGACACCTTGAACATTAGGTTAAGATTTGCTTCTGCTTAAAAAGGATTTTAAGTGAAAATGCCCTTTCCAAAAATGCTTTTTCATCAGGAACATGGAAGCAAGCTTGGCCGTGGCCCCTGGGGTGATTCCAATGAGAAGTGAAAGGCAGACGCACCTTAGAGACTGAGGTAAAATGTACCCAGGGAACACCTCATGCAGAAGAGGGATTACCACCACCCAGAGGGCGCAGGGCCATTGCCAACTGTCCTAGAGTAACCAGGAGTCCCTGGGATCCACTGCAAAGCCCCAGACCCTAGGAAGGGTGGTCCTCTACCCAGAGATGGAGTCGCTCCCCACCAGCTGGAGGCCAGTCTCTCCTAGAGATTCACGCTGCTTGACTCTGCCACCACTATTAATTCAGAACTGTGGGTAGATCATCTGCTTCTCATAGGCCATTACTTGTTAACACATTGGGTCACAGTGGTCTTCAGGGCCCTGGTGCAAATTATTGGATCAGATTCAAGTCCATTGTTCCTTCTTTTCTTCACTCATTTTTCCCCCTCTCCTTCCCTCCCTCTCTCCCTCTCTAATTTCCTTTCGTCAGTTGGCAACATTTAATGAAAACATACCATAATAATTATAATACCAGACGCTGGGCACAGATGAGTTAAGTATCATTCTAACTCTCAAGGAATTCACAGACTAGCATGGAGTCCAACATGTGGACACGTGGTACCGTTTAGCGGCTTCATTGTTTTCACAGTGGCAGGTGCCAAGTGCAGAAGGGAAGGAGGCGTTGTGCCCACCCACCCGGATGGAGAGTCCTCAGCAACTTTGTGGAGTAATATGCAAAACAAGGGGTAGGCAAAACGCAAGCATTGGGTCAGACTCGTTGGATTCAAGTCTCGGGTCTGCCCACTCACTCACTTGCTATATGACCTGGAGCGTCAGTGACCACGACAGTGACAAGAAGGTTATGCCCAAGTCATGATGCTGTCGCAAAGGGCCTGGTACAGTGCTTCACATAGCACAGCAACACCGGCTAGTACCTATCCAGATAGTGACTCCCAGGTGGCACACCCTGTATTGATGCAGATTCAAAATCACGTGACTGTGATTGACTCCCTGCGGCTGCACGGGCTTGCCCCCATCCTTTCACAAACCTTGCAACCGTGCAACTCCACATGAGATTGGATTGGGCCTAATGACCTCACCTCTACCACTGTCACTGCCAGGAATGGTAGTAATAACAGTATTAATAGCATAGTAGTGAAAACACTCCTCAGCCTCGTCTCCCTCAACTGTTACAAACTAATATTTGGAGGCAAGTGTCTCCTATTTCTCTGTACTTCACCAATACAGTGCCTGTACAAATGTTACATTACCTATGTGTCCTTGGATTCAAGAACCTCACAAACATTTATAATGAGTGTGTGCATGTTTTCCACCAAGATTTCTTTGGGCAGCTTTTAGTGACTCGTCAACAGAACCCCATAAACTCAAAATTAAAATCTGAGTTTAATTCAAACTAAAAGAACTAACAGGATTTTTTAAATTCTAATGCACATTCTAATGCTGATGAATGTGTGGAGAAATGAGCACGCTTGTGTACTGCTGGTGGGGGTACGTTTGGTACAACCTTTCTGGAGAGCAATTTGGTGATGTGTATCGGAAGCGCTGCCTACGTTTTTACCTTAAACTTAAAAAATTAAATTTTAATTTAAATTTTACTGGTGATATTGCCTGTAAAAATTTTTATCTTAATAATGATGAATGTGCAAAAAGATTTGTCTTCAAGTATGCTATTGCATGTTTCTTTATAACAGAGAAAAATTGGAAACAACATAAATGTACAATAATAAATTCTCATTAAATACATTGATTTAATAAAAAATGAAATTTACTTGCAACCATTACTTGCAGAGGAGTATGTAACAATACAGAAAGTGTTTATGGGGACTTCCCTGGTGGTGCAGTGGTTAAGAATCCACCTGCCAATGCAGGGGACATGGGTTCGAACCCTGGTCCAGGAAGATCCCATATGCCGCAGAGCAACTAAGCCCGTGCACCACAACTACTGAGCCTGCACTCTAGAGGCCACTAGCCACAACTACTGAGTCCACATGCCACAACTACTGAAGCCCACGTGCTTTAGGGCCTGAGTGCCACAACTACTGAGCCCATGTGCTGCAACTACTGAAGCCCACACGCCTAGAGCACGTGCTCTGCAACAAGAAGCCACCAAATGAGAAGCCCATGAACCATAACGAAGAGTAGCTCTCACTCGCCACAACTAGAGAAAGCCCGCGCGTAACAATGAAGACTCAATGCAGCCAAAAACTAAATTAAAAAATTTGTTTAAAGTGTTTATGATATATTAGAGGATGCAAAATAGTTTCTAAAACTGTATAGTCAAAACGAATTTTGTAAATTGAAAAAAATGCTTAAAAAAGAAACTAGACCTATCTAATCCCAAATGTTAGTAGTACTTATCTCCAAATTGTGAGATTACTAATAATTTGTGTGTGTGCCTTCCTACACTTTTCAAATTTTCCATAACCAATGTCTTGCACAGTGAAAAAGCAAAAACAAAATATTTTAAATCTAAAGTTTAAAACTTAGGAGGTTTAAATTCAAATGATCACTTTGCTATATGTCCTAGGATAAACTACTTAACCATTCTAAATTTCATGTTTTTCCATCTATAGCAAGTAGGTAATTATGCCTACCTTATAAGGTTGTAGGAGGTTATATTAGAGAATACATGTAAAGGGCTGTGCATATAACATGAACCCAATAAATTTATATTCCTCTCACTTCTTCTTCCAGGAGTTCACTAACAATGTTTAATGCTTAATGCACAAGGTAGGATCAGAGCTTAGGTAGGGTCTTAGTTTAGGCCTGAAGTTAAACCTGTTGTGATGACAGGAGAGAGGAAGGTATATGATGGGAGAGCATAAGAAAAGGCATGGAAACACACAAAACAAGTAACCTGGGCACTGTTTCTTTGCTCTGCTTCTCCTGCTATTCTACTGAGCAAGTCCTAGATGTTATCTCAATGCTGACTCCTCATCTTTAGCAATTCTGCTGAAAAAATTTTTTTTCACTCCCATACTTGTTATCTGTGTAACAAATTACTCCAAGATTGAATGGCTTAAAATGGCAATCTGCATTTATTATCTCATATAGTTTCTGTGGGTCAGAAACGAGAGAGTAGCTTAGTTGGATGATTCTGGCATGGGAATTTCTCCTGAGGTTGCACTCAAGATATAAGCCGGGGCTGCTGTTTCTGAAGCCTTGAGGATCTGATTCCAAGATGGCTCATGCATATGGTTGGCAAGTTGGTACTGGCTGTTGATAGGAAGTCCCAGTTCTTCCCCATGTGGACCCCTCCACAGAGTTGCTTGAGTGTCCTCATGACACGGTGGTGGGCTTTCCCCAGAGTGAGTGATCAAAGAAAGACCAAGGAAGACGCTGCAATGCCTTTTTTGAACCAACCCTGGAAGTCACACTATAGTTCCACAATGTTCTATTGGTTATACTGGTCAGCTCTATTCAATGTGAAAAGAGACCACACTGGGGTACATGTGTGTTAGGAGGCAGCAATCTTTGGGACCTTCTTGGAGGCTGGCTACCACAATTACACATGTAGTCCCTCTGTTTGGAATACTCTTCCCCCAGATGTCAGCACAGCTTACACTCTCACTCCCTCCAGGTCTCTGCTCAAAAGTCACTGTACTGGAGAAGCTTTCCCTGAACTCTCTCCCAGAATGGAATCCCTCCCACCATTCTCACTCTCTCTCCTCTTACCCTGTTCTATTTTTCCTTAGAGTACTTATAACACCTAACATGCTACATACTATTTGTTTGCAATCTGTTCCCCACTGTTTCCCCCTCCCTAGTAGCATATAAGCATCATGAAAGGCTTGCCATGATTCCTCCTGGTACCCAGGAGGAGCTCAGTAAACAAATGAATGAGGCATGACATCACCTGACATTTCTGATACTTTCGTTGAAGTGGTGTTCATATCACCCACAAACACATCAAACACCCTCTTTGGTGCCACCACCCTAGCTTGTAAATCCTTCTAAAACTGGTGGATCTAGCTTTCTGAATGCGATCTTCTTGCTTTACACCTCTCCCAACCCAGTCTCCTGAGCCCTTCTTGTCTGCCCTGCCCCTCCTAGTGCTTAGCCTTCTCTATCCAGACTTCCCCCTTCCCTGGCTGCCTCAGTGTCCTCCCCTTGACATCCACACTGTTGAGGCTTCCTTATTCTGGGCCGTACCTCCTAAATGCCTACAGAAAATGATAACAACTAAGAAGTATATATACCCCCACTCCTCCTCCCATACCCATGGCAAATATTGCTAAGAGATCGGGCCATCTCTTACTATATCTGGGCCAACAAGCTAATGACACTTTGCCAGGTAGATAATTGGTCTCTGTTGCTTAACACACTGTCAATTCTAGTAGCAGGCACTGTAACAGGGAAATCATGGAGATATTTGAATATGGGAGGGACAAATGATACAACGTAAGTAATGTATACTAAACACCAAGCATTGGTTTTAAGAAATTAATGTGAATACCTCTAACATTTAATCTTCATAACCATCTACAAGGAAGTTACTACTATTATATCTATTTTACAAATGAGGAAACTGGGGCTCAGAGAGGTAAATAACTTACACAGGATCCCTTAGCTAGGAATTGGTACAACTAGTCCAAATTCAGGCAATCGGGTCTGGAATCTTCTCTTTAACCATTATGATATTGCCTTAAGGTCTTCAATAACCAACTGGCTTCATGGGGTCTTAGGAATAAATGTCTAGTTGTCGGGCCTAACTAAGAGTCCCCAGGAAATTTTCTCTGTCTGAAATTGCCCCCAGAGAACTCTCACTCACCCTTAGGGATCCAATTCACTTCTTACCACCTCTATGAAGTTTTCATTGATATATTTATGCCACCACTGCTTGGACATCATACTATTATTTAAATTACCAGCCTGAAGTGCAAACCCATGTTTTCTTGTAGGTTTTCTTTACTGCATCATGACTCCATAACTTTCTCATTTCTTACTCCTCATAGTTTAGCAAAGTATCTGGCCTATGATAAACCAGGTAAATAAATAAACATCTCTATTTCCACGATATGCTTTCCCAGGCTATTTTCAAAACCTAACATTCAAAGATAGGCTAAGTTGTATATATATGCATATGTATAACTGAGTCACTTTGCTGTACAGAAGAAATTAACACAACATTGTAAATCAACTATACTTCAATCAAATTTTTTTAAAAAGATAGGCTAAGTTGTACATTTTTTATTGACTGGGTATTCTGGTCTTCAGTGGGTACTCTTATCATAACAAAATGAAGAAGTTGAGCAAAGGATAGCTTCCCAGGAAATGCAGCATGGAAATCTTCTCTAGAAGTGCACTTCATGGAGAGTCACAGCCCAGAGAATGAGTGTAAGCACTCCAGTTCTGTCCTAGGAAAGTCATGAGACACTGTATTCAAATATCACTCACCATGGCATCGCCAGGCAGAGTTTCTCTACTACTGAGCTTATGAATCCCCTGCCTCCAGCCCTTCTAGTTGCTTTGCTAAAAGGAGGTTTAGAAAATCTCTGGGAAGTCACAAAACTGACACTGCAGCAAGAAATCTGTGTTTACTTCCACCAGCTCTTTCTAACCACAGGGCTCTGCCGAGCTCAGAAGTGCTCATGAGCTTGCCAGGAGAGCTGGACAGACACGGTAATGCAATGGGAAAGCTGTGAAGGGTGAGAGTTACATTCTTTTAAAAAGTGGGAAAAGCTTCCAGACTTACTAAAAGAAGGTAGACTTAAAGCATAAATGAATATGGAATTAGTGCCAACCTGCCCAGGATGGGCCATCAGGTGGCATGATATGGTGTTCTTTAAGTTGACACCTATGTGAAATAAAAATTGCTGTAACCTGGGGGGCAAGAAATGTGACCTTCCATAAGGCCATCCTCATTTCTGGACCTTGGTTTCTTCCCTGTAAAATGAAGGGAGTGGAGCATGTGAGGAAACATTCCAATCTTAGTGAGGGTGTATAGAATGTGAAGTCAGTCATTCATGATGTCAGAGTGTAATTCCTATTGTAGCCCTTACTCCAGTTTGACTGTGGTCTGCGTCTCTCTGCTCTAGGATGTATGTTTGACTCACCTCTGTATGTAGTCCTCATTGTACATTGAACAGTGTTTGACATAAGATAGGTGCTTGGTAGGTGAATAATGAATTGCTTAGAGTGAATTGAAATCTACTTTGAAACGTTCTTTCCTATCAGACACCCCACTGTATTTTGGACTGGACCAAAATATCTTTACTAACATAAGCTGGCTCTCAATCATGATGGGAAAATATAGAGAGAGATCTGTTCTCTGGATCTGTCCAGAAATATAGGGATAAATTGAGCACTGAGTGCCTAGTTTACTTAAGGTATCTCTCCAGTAAATGGTAGAACAAAATAAAGAACAGTTCTGTCAGACTCTGAAATCTGTAGTTTTCTACTATACAAGGGGGATATTCTTCCATAGTCATAGAAAGTCCAATGTTTTATGTGTAAATAAAGCCTACAGACACAATTTAAAGATGCTTAATACTTGAGTGACCCTAAAAATGAGTTCTCCATTAAAATGTAGAAGGGGATTTGGCAATACCAAGATCATGATGGGGAACACAACTTTGGAATCCCAAAGAACTTTCTTACCTGCCATCAGTGTGAATAAAATGAGCCAGCCATGTCCTATACTTGTTCTACACTTTTTCTAGTCCCCCTTGTGATACAAAGAAGGAGACGAGATGGACAGCCTTCCCCATAACTATTTATCAGCAGTATGTCAGCATAATGAACTGTGGACTCTCTGCAGATTTTTCTGTAAAGGTAAAGCTCATCAGGATAATGGGAAGGCTATGAAAGCTCTGCATTAGGACATGATGAGCAATGCTGGCTGTTGTAAGCAAGGACATTGTGTTGAGGTACGAGGACCCTAAAGCTATGAGATCTGACATCCTTGTTAGCACAGAAATTTGACCTAGAGCAATGATTTCCAACATTTTAAATGTCACAGTGCCTTTTTCAAATAAAATCTTAATGGAATCCCAATATATAAAACAGATACAAGCAGACCTGATTGAAACTAAGATGGGAGGCCCATGGCTCCACCTTCTCATTTGTTCCCTCCCTTCCGAGACGTCTCAAGATATCTCCCTGGAAACCGAGGGCTTCACAGAACTCAGTATGAAAATCTCTGGCCCAAAAGACACATCTCTGTGACTTTTTTTCCACATCAATACCTAATTCTCTAAAATTAGAGATGGTAATTTTATTGTTTGGGTAAACAAATTGATATCGATATGGAAAAACATCATACTTAAAAATGGACTAAGCCTTTTCCACTTATTGAAAGAGGACAATGTGAAATACTGCTCAAAAATTTTTTTAATCATTGCAAAGTGCCTGAGGATATTTTCTGGTGGCCAACAGTCTAAAGGTCTAAGGGGGACACAACAGTGTCAGCTTAGCTGAAGCATACACGGAGGACAGAAGAGTCCCTTGGCGTCCAGCCATCTCTCTGCCCAATATTCAACAGGAGGGCAGCATAGAAAGCAATCTAGTAGAGTGTTGACAGAATTAATCAGGCTCTATTTTCCAGTTTTCTTTTGCTCCCTGGGCTAAGAAATTAGAAGGCTCCGGCTGAATCAGCTACACTTTGAGACTTCCCCAGAAACACAGTTTTCCTGGGGAAATAAAGCTAATGAAAGGAGAGGTTGACTATGTTTGATTTCCTCAAAGCCCACTGCCTGATTTTATGTGAACTGTCTGATTTCTTTCAGACCTTTAAGTCCATAGCTCAGTGACACTGCATTGCTCAGAGAAGACAGAGAAAAACATTTGTGAATAAATGGAAAAGTCATAGTACTGTGCCTTGCACATGGATGGCACTCATCTAATGTCAAAGCCCTTCCACAGATTATTTCAATACATAGTAATAAATATCTACCATTTATTCAAGTCTATCTCTAATCCTTATCATAATAGGCGAGTTAGATATTATCCCTCAATTTTACAGAAGTGGAAACTGAGCCAGCGCAAGAATAAATGACTTGCCCATAAATGGCAGACTTCCATTTTGAATTCAGGACTCTTGGACATCGAATCCCCGAGTCTGACTGCCTCTCAAGGCTGCTTTTCCAATCTCAGTCCTTCTCAGGCATGATGCACTATTATAAAATTACCTCAAGAGCTGGGAGTGTGGTCCTCTCCAAGACAAATTCTCTTCAAACAAGAGACTGGAGAAGTGTGTTGATCTTCAGAACTCAGGGTAGACAGCCGGCATGATTCTTTCTCAGGGATGGGGAGATGGGCCAGTTTAATCTTTCTGGGTATTGGGGGAATATTGTGGTCTCCATAAACATGAAGGAGTTTGTCTGCTATTCTAAAGGCAACAGGGAGGCGCTGAATCTCCTGTAATATTTTACAGAGGTGGGATTGAAGGTCCAGAAAGGCTTAGCATCTTGTCCAAGATCACTGGTCTCAACCCTGGCCTCAGTATATGATTCACACTCCCTGCAGCATCCGCATCAACTGGTGAGAAATGCATAGTCTCAGGCCCAGACTCACTGAATCAGAAAATGGTTTGAACAAGATCCCCAGGTGATTCAAGGTGCATCGAAGCTTGAGAAGCACTGCTCTAAAGCACGTGTACTTTCCCGAATCCTGGGCCCCTGCCTGCTGTCAAATTCTGCATATTTGGGCTTCCTGCAAGTCAGAGGCAAATGGAGAGTAGGAGAGAATATGTGGTTTCCTTTAGGGGTGGTTGTCAATGCCCTCTGCTACAGGCTCCGCCCCACCAACCAAACAATTATCAGCTCCTGGGCAGGTGGAGCCCGAGTCCCCAGACTGGCCCACTCGTGGTACAATACACGTTTGCTTAATCACTGTTTCCAGAGGCACCTCATCAATCATCACCTCAAAGCACCCAGGAGAAAGAGGTCCTGGTAGATGAGCGCTCGGCGCTGAGAAGGACCGAGGCTCCGGGTCGCCGATAAGAGGGGCGCGTGGAGTTGGGATGCGGAAGGTCGGGACTAAGGAGCATTAGGAATTCACCCTGCCGCTCTGATTGTTAATTAAGTGACTCGTCTACTGGAGGACAGTCCTGCATGTTCCCCCAGGCATCTGTTAGTTCTTCGAAAACCACTACTGACAAAATGAGGTTTGCCCTTGGTACACAGATAATGAGACTGAGCTTGACAGGTGTGGCGCGATTAGAAAATTTCTACATGAAGCTCATTTTGCTAGCCACTCCACAGTAAACAGACTCATTAGAACTTGCAGGTCCCTGGAGGCAAAGCATGTTTGACATTATTAATTGGCTTTTCTGTATAAGGAGTCAAATAGATGAAAAGGTTTATCAAGCTGAAATAATTAATTTTGCCTGAATTCGCTGACAGTTCATTTCTCCTGTAAAAGACCATTTTAAGGTCCCCTTTTTTTTTTTCAAATTTCAAAGTTCAAAAGACATAATAGTGGCAAAAGTGAAGCTTTTTAGTAAATTATAATTAAAGGGAATTTAATTAACTTAGACCTGGGGAAGGGGAAATAAAGGAATTGCTATCTGTGTCTATACAGAGGTCTAGATGGTTGAACATATCATGACTTAATAATGCATTAATTTTAATCTAATCAAAGCATAATAAAAGAGGTAATTATATGTTTAAAAATTACCAGGCTCCAATAGTGGGATTTTTAAACACTTAATACTTACCCAGGTCCGCGTTAGCAAAGTTATAATTGTTGTTCTCAGATTCTGCTTATTTAAAGATGGGGGTTACAGGCATGAGGTTAATTGAATAAATCATTGTAAGAACCCATGTTGAAACTATGATGAACTACAAAGTTTGCAATTCCTGGCTGCAAAAGATTTTTTTCTTCCCTTTTTTCTCTCTGTCTTTCTGTGTCTCTAAAAATAGCAAATTATTTCCATTCCTTTATATGTGCTTCTGAATCCTCCCACACCCACTCTTTGCTCCACAAAGCCAAAATCCATTTCACATGAGATTCTGAAAAGTTTTCCCTCATCTTCCAAATTTTACCACTTTCATCTCCAACAAGGCATTTTGTAGTTTCAGTGCGAGACTTCCCAGCCTTAAACGATGGATAATAAGGTGCCGGGATGGGGTGCTTGGTGAAAAGTATCATGATCTCTCCAAGTGGTCATAAAACAGTGGGGTTTTGATTTCTGCAAAGGCCAATGTGTCTGGACATTTCATTGATTAAAGACTGAGTTCTTAGAAATGTCTTAAAGGGTAGAGCTGTTTTGCAGCAAAGAAGCATCTTCCCACATCAGCCAACATACTCATTTTGTAGTTCAAAGATAATCCAATATTTCCTAAATCTCTCTGACCCTGATGAAATAAAAACTGGTGTGGGAGGAGGAGGACGAGGTAGAGGAGTTATGGAGAGTGGTTCTTCCTTACCTAGTAGTATGTTTTCGACCACTTCCTCAGGCCTTCACCTCCTTCCATCACAGGCTGGGCTCAGGCAGCCTGAGTACCTTCACCTAACTTCCCCCAGCCCCTACTCCACCCCATGGTGACTGGCCTCCTGAAAACCTACTGACAATGTTGGTTCTTTTCAGCCTTTCATTGATGCTTTTCTAATCCAGAAATACCTGTTGGCTATCTTCATTAAACAGCAGGTCATTTATGGAGTCTCCCTGTTTATTCCCCATCCTCAATTGGAGGCAAGAGCTTGGTTACCTGAGACTCACTCTTATATTCCTTCAAGTAGTGTCTTTAAAAAGTGATCCCATTCAAGTGAAAATTCACACAGAAATATTCACATCCTATTGCATTATTTTGCAAAATGCAAGTTCACTTCTGCCTTTTGCCAAAACATCTTCAAATGATGAAGGAGAGAGGTAGGGCACATATAGTGGCCACTTTACACGTACCATCTCAGTTCTCAGAACAACCAAGTGAGATCATCCCCATATTAAAGGTGAGACAGTTGAGGCTCAGAGGTAGGAAGAAAGTTCCTTAAGTTCACACACTTAAGCAGAGCTGCTCTGCCTGACCTGAGGCCCTTATAATTTCCATTAGAAAGGAGTAACCCAAAAAGTAACAGACATCAGATTCCCAAACTGTAAACACTTGTAACATTTACCAAAGAGTTAACATTTGGGGTAAGAAATGTCATAACCCAAAAAGCAAATATCTACTTCCTTGTACAGAGGAATACTCAAAAAGACATATTAAAAAAAAAAAAAAATCCTGGGAAACTTGAGACCTTCTGATGCAACAATCACAAACTTACTGTCGATCATATTTCCCACTCCTGCTTCCTTATATTAGTTCCTTAATTAACCACATATTAATGGCCAGGGACCATTGTGATTGAATAAAGGGTTGGACATGAGTGGGGCAGGAAGGGGGAGGAGGTCATATGTGCCAAGATTCAGGGCTTGTGCTGTGATCACTCACCAGCACGTTTTCTTCCGAAGTCAATACGTTGTTCCATTTCAAACACACTTAAAGAAAACACGAACTGATTTATTTACAATTCTGAACTACTTATCAAACAGTAATGATCAGTGCCTGGTCAAACACAGGCTGAAAATATGCCATGCAATGCTTAGTCATTCTGCTAACGGAACTAATATTTCTCCTCTATGCCTCTCGTTTTCTCATTCCACTCTCCCTGTGCTTCTCTTTATTTCTTTCTATAATTCTGCCTGATAAGAATTAGAAACTCAGAAGGGATCTGTGTTAGTGTGGTCAGTTCTGAAGACTCCAAAGCCCACATCTACCCAGCACCTCCCTTTCATTCATTAACCCACCAGGGGCCAAGACTAATTAGATCAGCCTGCTCATTTTGAGCTGATAATTGATTTAAATAGGTTGCTCATTTAAAATAGAAGAAAAGCCTGCTAAACATTTGGTGCCGGGATTTTTTTTTTTTTTCTCTTCCTTCCCTGAAACTTTCAATTGCTTGTGCAATGTAGCATAAAATGTAGAGGTCTCCCTTTCTTTTCTATCTTTTTTTAAAGGGGCCATAAAATTAATTATAATAAGTAGGCAACGGGCAGGGGCAGGGGGTTAACTGATGGCTCTAATGAGCAGCGGAGCTTTGGGAAAGCTGGGCCACTCATGCTGTTTGCTGGCTGCAAGGGGGCTGTAGCTTCCAACAGGAGCACAGCCTAAAAAGGTCCTTCGGACTGATTCTGTCTTCATGGCAACCAAAGTAGCTTTGCTAAGCTTCAAACAAAAGGAGCCTTCCTTTCCAAATGTGGGGACATTCTGAAATTGTTTCCTTACCATTAAGCAAGAAAAGACCTTCAAAAGGCCATTCCAAGATACACTCCCTGCCCACTCCCCCCCAAACCCCTGGTTTTTACACAATTTGCGAGTGGGAAAGTTAGAGGAAAACTTGGACCTACTCTCTATTCTAAAGACCTTTCCCTTCTCAAAGTGTCTTTCATGACCCGTCCTGCACCATATTGATTTATTTCAAGTGTGGATCAAAAAAGTTTAGACTAGGCTCCTCTTGGAAACTAAATTGTCCTTCTAGTTTATACTTTTCGGCTGACTGTATCCCTTTGACGCAATGAAAAGAGCTTTTGTCTGCAGCCTGGAGGGCAAGAGGTGGAAGCAACACTTGTAATTTGTCCTGTGAGTTTTATTTTGCAGTGTTTCCTATCACAGGAAGGGAGTTCTCGGCCTGGTGAGGGGAGCTGAGGGGGGTTACAAAATCTTTAAAGGTAAATAAAATGATTGGAAATAGAAAAGTTACCCCCCAAACTGCATGCACTATATTTCAGATGTTCCTAAGTTCCAACTTTACAGAGCAACAGGATCCACATGAGAAGCATGTGGGTTTTGAAGGCAGACAGACAAACCTAGGTTTCTAACCTGATTCAGTCACTTCTAAGCTCTGTGTAAGTCACTTGCTCTCTCTAAAACTCAGTCTCTTTACCTGTAAAGCGGAGACACTAAAGTCTATTTTGGAGGCATATCCTAAGGGTTAGAGATAATGTCAGCCTAGCAGAAGGCCTGGCTTTAATAAGCACTCAAACAATAGTATCAATAATGCAAAACTGGCTTCCTAATAACCAGGGAGGGTCACTCATACCTGTTCTGTTGCTGGAGTCCAGGCACTTCGGGAGACGGTGTCATTGTATTGCACACAGGGCCAGCCTCAAGGGTGTACAACCTGAGCAGTGACACAGGGCCTGACACTTAGAAGGACCTCACGTTGCTGTCCTAAAATGCTTAATTTTTGAACAGGGGACCCTGCATTTTCATTTTGCACTGGGTCCTGCAAATTATGTGGCCTGTCCCGATGGTACATTCCTCTCTGAAAATGCTGTTCCTGCCAATCTTGGTGTCTTGCAGGGTCTCCTTCTATGAGGTCATGTCTGTGTTGGTGGCACACTGCTTTTGCACTTATAAATCACATTTTTTCTGCCTCTTCCACAAATTAGAACCAGAGGTGTAGCCTCTCCGTTCCTGTGGGCCCAGGGCATGACTGCCACGAAAAACTATTCAAGAGCACATGCTAGTGGCCGAAGGTCAGAATGGCACCTGTGCGATCCCATCGCTGGCCCACTGAGAGAGCTCGTGTCTCTCAAGTAGAGGATGGAGGCCTGGGAGATGACAATGAGGGCAGACCACCCCTTTGTTAATTCAGCATTCTTGTGGTGGATCGTTTTCACTGTTAATGACATACGAGTTGAGTCCCAGGTAATTTTTTTCAAAGCAACCAGTTGTGAAATATCTTGAGAAAACACTGCCAATTTCCAATCCTAATGACAGAGACACTGAAGGTAAATAAGATGAATATTTATGGGATACCTGATTGCCTAAATGAGTTCCCTAAGGTATGAATAATTGAATGTGCGTATGCTAATTAATTGGGAAAAGCCAGTAGGTAACTCCTTTCTATTTACGTTAGCCTCATTTTATTTTATTTCTTAGAACTATTACGGTTCCCAGTTATGTCGTATGCTTCAGTAAATTTGAGTGTCATTGAGAGAATTTTTAATAGACATCATGAGTCTTAATTTCAATAAATGTATAAGCCATGGTAGAATATGTAATGATGGTTCTTAAGACATAGTTACTTGGGTTTCCCTAACAAAAGCTATTGTTCATTGGTGCCTAGTGCTGGCTAGTTTTTTACATACGTCTCCTGATTTAATCCTTACGCTAACCCTATAAGGTTAGATATCGAACAATTAGCTCCATTTTACAGATGGGGAAACTGAGATAACTGTTAAATGAGCTGCTCATGGCCATGTGACTGTAAGTATTGGAGCACAGATTCAAATTTGGCCTACTTCAAAGTCGAAAGTCTTTCCAGAAAGGGAACACTGACTTTCGCTTAGAGTAGAAGTTTGGGAAACACAGTCCTTTCCTTATCATGTTGCAAATATGGTCCACGAAGACTTCAACCTGATGTCTGTCATCATTCTCAAAGAGCCACCCAAGTCAAACCAGTCGAAGCAACTAATTTTTTTTTTCAGAGGCTATGCTTTTTAAATAGTTTTTATTTGGTTTATTTTTTTTTAGTACACAGAACGTACAGAGAGCTCTCATACGTCTTCCTCTTTCCACACCCAGTTTCTCCTATTATTAACAGGTTGCATTCCTGTGGTATATCTACTGTAATTGGTGAGCCACTATTGATACCTTATTATTAAGTAAAGTTCATAGTTTACAGTTCACTCTCTGCCTTGTACATGCTATGGGTTTTGACAAATGCATGTAATGTATCCACAATTATGGTATCACATGGATTAATTATACTGCTTTTCCTCCACCTCTTCGTTCCTCTGCCCACCTTCCCCATCATCCCGCATCTGAAACCCTGACAACCACTGATCTTTTTACTGTCTCTGTAGTTTTGCCTGTTCCAGAATGTCAGTTGGAATCATACAGTATGCAGCCTTTTCCGACTGTCTTTTTTCACTTAGCAAAATACATCTGTTTCCTCCATGTTGTACCATGCCTTGATAGCTCGTTTCATTTTATTGCTCAGTAATATTCCATTGTAAGGATGATCACGGATTATTTATCCATTCACCTATCAAAGAACACCTTGGTTGCTTCCAAGCTTTGGCAATTATGAGTAAAGTTGCTATAAACATTCATGTGCATGTTTTTGTGTGGACGTAAGTTTTCACCTCATTTGAGTAAATACCTAGGAACCTGATTGCTAGATCCTATGACAAACCTATGTTTAGTTTTGTCAAAAATTGCCCGACTGTCTTCCAAAGTGGCTTCACCATTTTGCATTCTCACCAGCAATGAATGAGAGAGTTCCTTTGCTCTACATCTTTCACCAGCATTTCATGTTGTTATTGTTTTGGGTTATAGCCATTCTAATGGATGTGTAGTAGTAGCTCATTGTTGTTTTAATCAGCCATTTGTTCTTGTTCAACTAACAAGAGTAAGCAGCCATCTCCAAAGTAGGATGTGTACATCCCATTATGCAGACAAGATAATCCATTGAAATACGCAGAGAAAAAATGCAACCACTATTTTTTTTCATTCATTATGTGAAGTTTTCTATTCTTTGTGTATATTCTTAATGCATATATTATTAGCATAGAAATTGTGTATATTTAATAAATTAAAAATACGTATCCTGTTGAGATTCATGTCTTCCCATTTTTTTTAATTGACAAAAGTGTTCTATTAAAAGAGGACCCCACTGCCATAGAGAACCGTGGATCTATGAAGACATCAAAGACAGAGGCCTAATATTTCTTTGAAAAAGTGAAACTTGATTTCCATTCAATATTGAATTTGATGTTTAAAAGTCTGAATTATGTCAAAGCTGAAGTTATCTATGCTATTTTGTACTGGATACATCTACTAGTGTGACAAATTGGCTGTTTTCCCAGAGTGGCAGTTGTCTGAATTCATCTGCAGGAAGAATACATACAGGTGTGTTTTCAGAATATTGTCAGAGTGGTCTTAGCTTTTCAAAGCAGTTTTTCCTATACCATTTCACTTCACACGTTAACACAATGGCTACTGCTGTTTTAGATTCCTTTTCAAAACTGGTTTTTGAGTATGGCTAGAAGGTGTTGAACTGATAACACTTACAGAGTTAGCTCTATTGTTAATCTCATTTTATAGATGAGCAAACTGAAGCATAGAAAATTTAAATAACCTGCCAAATGCCCCCCAATTTGTAACTGGCAGAACCATGATTCACACTCAGGCATAGACGCCAGAGTCCAAGCTCTTACCCATTAGATTATTTGTGCCTAAAAACATCTATATGCCAGTGTCTATATCATTTAGAGAAAAACCTGACCAGTTTAGCAAAGGAAAGCCAAATTATGGACTACGCCATCAATATAGATCTTTGTTTTCAAATGCAAATATATGCTTTTTTCCAAAGCAATGTGTGTGCAGGGCAGACACTGGCAAAAATTTTGATTGCTACACATCCTGTGAGTTTGATGGGAAATACTAAATATCCTCTGTATATACAGAGAAGGTCTAAACCAAGAAGATCATATTTGTAAAAATATCACTTTTCACATCATGAAAGCAGTGTGAGAGCCTGTAAAAACACCAAGGAACAAGTTGATACAACTAGTAGAGGAAGAAATGTATGTTTGGAACTCATTAATGAGCCTGATCCTTCAAAATGAGATATTGGAAAATACTATCTTAAGTGTGACAATTGGAACTCCAGAACACTTTAAGAACAAAGACAAAAAACATTAAATAGGATTTTCCTACCTTCTTCCTTACTTCTTTTCCTCTTCCCCCCCCCGCCCCGCCTTCCTTCTTTCTGAAATAAGAGAGGATATTAAGGATTGCATACTCAATTCGAGAACCACTGGTTGGGAACAACAGCTCTAAAGAAAGTTAAGGAGGAAAGTATTTTCATAAAGTACAACAGAACCTTTTTCCTGAGATATGGAGTTAATAGCTGGGCTGGTCGGGATTTTAGATTTGGACCCGCTCTTGAAAACTCAATGAAGCATGATGATAATGTGGTTGTCACTCTTTGATATGGCCTCCAATAATTTAGTACCTTCTAGTATTCTCTCCTTTGTGTAGTCTCCTTAGAGGCCTGCTGGTGTGACCAACAGAATATGGGGAAAGTGATGTGACCTAAGCTAGGTCACAACAGACATTGAAGCTTCTGACTTTCTCTCTTTTGCTCTGAGAGAAGTCAGTCACCATGCTGTTAGGAGACTCAAGGTGTCCTGTGAAAAGACCCACATGGAAAGGAACTGAGGCCTCCTACCAATAACCAGTACCAACTTGTCAGCCACATGATTGAGCCACCTTGGAAGAGGAGCCTCCAGACACAGTCAAACCTTCAGATAACTGCAGACCCAGCTGACATCTGACTGTGACCTCATGAGAGATCCCAAGTCAGAACAGCCCAATCATGCTGCTCCTGGATATTTAACCCACAGAAACTAAGAAATAGCAATTATTGTTTTTTTAAGTTACTAAGTATTAGAGAGATTTGTTATGCAGCATTAGGTAACTGATTCTGTCAGTAAGCCTGGAAATTTGGTCAGAAATACAAAAGGTCTGAGGCTACCACTGAGCTGAAGGGGTGCAGGTTGCTTAGCAGAGGGCTGTTTGGTGGGCAACTTAAGATATGTGGAACTCTGACCCTAGAGCAAAAGTGTGAAGTAAAGGATGTCCTAAAGACTGTAGGCAAAACCCACCAAGTCAAAAACCACCTGTCAGCACCAAATTAACACTAAAAAATGCCTGAACTAAAAAGTAAGTGGCTAAATTAATGTAATGCAAACTGGAAAATATTTTGTTTTTCAAATACTCCTTGAAACATAGTAGGTTATCAAATTAGTGAAGAGAGAGAAGGAGAAGGAAGGAAAAGTAAGAAATAGAACATTCTTAGGAACATTTTAGTTTTATCAATCAAGCGTTTCTCTAAGTCTGTGTTCTTCAGATAACAGTAATAATAATAAAGCTATTAAATTAGTTCAAAGACCAAAAATTTCTAAGGTAGAGAAGATGCAAGGTTAATTGAAAATGTTAGAATGAAATAGATATATCTATTGGGCACAGGATACAGATTGTGGTGTCACTGTTTTCCCTTGTGGGACAGAGGCATGTCCCAAAGATGATTTACCAGCATGAGGTACCAGGATATAAAGCCAGACTTGACATAAACAAGTGTGACCAGAAGGGATGTTAGGTGAAGCCACCTGTTCAAATAATAACAGTAGCAACAACAATAATAATACTAGCTAGCATTTATTTAATGCTTACTATGTACACAAGCACTGTTCCAATTCCTTTATAAGTATAAACTTGTTATTAATTTAAATTAATAACCCAAACATCTGTCAGTTTTCTATTATAGCTGGTATCCTACCTTTGAAGTCTCATTGCATTTCAATGTCTAAAAATACCCCTCTTAGAAGAGGGATCCTTTAATTACCACTATTCACATGCCTACTGTGTGCCAGGAATTGTGCTTTATGTTTTATACAACAGCATCACCATGTGCAATTCTGTAGATTGTGCAGATGGACCCAACTCCACATATCAGCATATCTCATCCTTCTAAAAATCTATGTCAGAATTATTATCTGCATTTTACAGAATAGTAAACCTTGACTCAGAAAGATGAAATCACTTAATATAGCCTCAGAGCTTATAAATGGCAGAAATAGAATTTAATACCCAGAATTCATACTCCCAAAATGTATGCCCTTTCCTCTCTAGCATGTAGATTTAACAAGAAAAACACATGCTATAGGAGTCTCATTTTAAACAAAGGCTAGTTTCTGAGGTCAGCTACAAAAAATGAAAATTGCTTTTAGTCTAAATTGAATAGATTCATGAAAATATATTAAATAGTCATTTCAGACAAATAATGTAGCAATTCCATATAAACATTCTTCCTCCCAGCCCCTCCCCCCGCAAAATATTAGTGACTTAAAACAACAACCATTTTTGTTTGCTCATGAGTCTGCAATTTTTTTAGGGCTTGGAGAAGGTTAATATGTAACACTAGTTGAGCTCAGCTGGGTGGCTCTTTGCTCATGCAGTGTAGACTGGTATCATCATGAGACTGCACTTAACTGAGGCTAAGACAGGTAGCCTTAGTGCTCCTCTATATCGCCTGCATTTCCATGTGGTCTATCACAATTAAGTGGCTTAACCTAAGATTCTTTACATGATGGCTGAATTAGAGGTTGAAAGGAGAAGATACAAGACCTTCTAAGGCTTTGGCTTCGTAGTCCAAGAGCATCATTTCAACTATATTCTATTGATCCAAGCAAGTTGCAAAGCCATCCCAGATCAAGGGAAGGGGAAATACACCCCACCTCTAGAAGGAAGGATGAATATATATGTACAAGAAAGAGAGAATTTGCTTTTGGCCATTTTTGAAAATGATCTACCACACTATATCCTCTAATAAAACCTTTCATGTCTCCCACATTTGAAATACATGCACTCCTCTTTCAAAAGTCTCATTCCACTATGGCAGCAGCTCAAAGTTCAAATCTCATCATTTGCCTCAGATCTGCATGTGTATGAGGCTCCTTTGTGCAACACTCTTGGTCTGGAGATCTGTAGACTAAAAAAATGTTATCTGCCCTCAAATTGTCCAATATAAAATGGTAAGATGTGGATTGAATAACTGTACTAGAAGCTTTCATTCAGAATGGGGAAAATGAAGTGATGTCAGAAAAATAGCAAACTAGGAACTTCCAAGCCCTTGTTTTCCCCATGAAAATATTTAAAGTAAATAAATAAAGTAAAACAGAACTGGCTGAACTAACCTTATAGGAGCTTCAGAAGAGTGAAAAATCTACAGCAACAAAACAAATGTCCAATAAAGAAAAGTCCACATTCAAAATTGTAGGAAATTTTGCAGCATTATTATTGAACCTTTCCACACTCTTTCTCTGCATGGTGTGGTCTTGGTTTGAAGGAGACAGTAGCAGAATTTCCTCTTTTCACCCTTGAACTGGAAGAGGCAGAGTAGTTGATACTCACAATGTTCTAATCTGTCTGGGGGTTGCCTAAAGAACCGGTCTCTGCCTTACCTAACTCAAATCTTAGATGAGGAAGAGTGGCAACTGCTACTTGTGAAAACTACAGGGGAACTATAGAGCCACATATACCGGGCAAGAGATTGTGCATGGAAACATACAGTAGACCATGTAAGGCCCCATGGGAGGAGAATGTTTGGGAAATTAAGGCATTCAAAAGCAGATGTGTATAAAGGGAATAGAGAAAGTCACATATAAGCCCAGGCAAGATGCATGCTCAGAAAAGACCTGAGAAGACCTTAAGATTTCATCTTAGGTTTATTCCTAGGCTCAGAGCATGCCCAGCTACTCAGTGAATGACTTTCCAGGCAAAAAAAACAGTCTGCAAAAACTGGGAGAAGTGGCTGTCTTTACAGATGCCCAATTTCAACAAAAAATTACAAGGCATACAACAAAAAGGGAAATTAGGATCCACGCAAAGAAACAAAATTAATTGGTAAGTACCATATATGAAGAAGCATAGACATCAGATTTACTAGACAAATACATTAAAAAAGCTGTCTTAAATATGCTCAGAGAGCTAAAGAAATAAAAAACAAAAAAACTAATGAACTCAGTAAAACAATATATGAACACAATGAGAATATCAACAAAGAAATTAATAAAAAGAACCAGATTCTGATGCTGGTAGAAAGCAATAACTGAATTACAATAATCACTGGAGGGTTTCAACAGCAGATTGGAAAAGGTAGAAGAAAGTATAAGTGAACATAAGACAGAAAATGAAAATATCAAGTCTGAGGAGCAGAAAGAAAAAATAATGAAGAGAAATGAATAGATCCAAAGGGACTTGTGGGGCACCATCAAAAAGAACAATATATGCATTATGGGAGTTTCAGAAGAAGAAGAGAGAGAGAAAGGAGGAAGACAGATTATTTGGAGAGAGAATGTCCAAAAAACTTCCTAAATTTGCTTAAATACATGAATCTACAAATACAAAGAAGCTCAACAAACTCCAAGTAGAATAAATCCCAAAGAGACACATGTTATAATCAAACTGTCAAAAGACAAAGACAGATAGAGAACCTTAAAACAGCCAGAGAGAAGCAGTTTGTCAGATACAAGGAATTCTCAATAATATTATCATCTGATCAATGAGAAGAAATATTGCAGGCCAGAAGGCAGTGGGATGATATATTTAAAGTGTTGAGTGAGAGAGAAAAAATCTTGTCAACCAAAAATTATATATCTAACAAAACTGTCCTTCAAAAATGAGGGGAAAATTAAGACATTCCCAGATAAGCAAAAACTGAGAGAGTTCATTAGCATTAGACCTGCTAATAAAAAATGCTAAAGGGAATTCTTCAGGTTAAAATAAAAGGATACTAAGCAGTACCTCAAAACCATATGAAGATATAATAATCTCTAGTCAAGGTAAACACATGGGTAAATATAAAAATTGGTATTGATGTGGATTAACCAAGATGGCGGAGTAGAAGGACGTGCTCTCACTCCCTCTTGCGAGAGCACCAGAATCACAACTGGCTGCTGGACAATCATTGACAGGAAGACCCTGGACTTCACCAAGGAGGATACCCCACGTCCAAGGACAGAGGAGAAGCCACAGTGAGACGGTAGGAGGGGCGCAATCAGAGTAAAATCAAATCCCATAACTGCTGGGTGGGTGACTCACAGACTGGCGAACACTTATACCACAGAAGTCCACCCACTGGAGTGAAGGTTCTGAGCCCCACGTCAGGCTTCCCAACCTGGGGGTCCGGCAACGGGAGGAGGAATTCCTACAGAATCAGACTTTGAAGTCTAGTGGGAATTGATTGCAGGACTGTGACAGGACCGGGGGAAACAGAGACCCCACTCTTGGAGGGCACACACAAAGTAATGTGTGCATCGGGACGCAGGGGAAGGAGCAGTGACCCTGGGGGAGACTGAACCAGACCTACCTGCTGGTGTTGGGGGGTCTCCTGCAGAGGCAAGTGGTGGCTCTGTTTCACCGTGGGGATAAGGACACTGGCAGCAGAGGTCCTGGGAAGTTCTCCTTGGCGTGAGCCCTCCCAGAGTCTGCCATTAACCCCACCAAAGAGCACGGGTAGGCTCCAGTGTTGGGTTGCCTCAGGCAAAACAACCAACAGGGAGGGAACCCAGCCCCACCCATCAACAGTCAAGTGGATTAAGGTTTTACTGAGCTCTGACCGCCACAGCAACAGTCAGCTCTACCCACCACCAGAGCCTCCCATCAAGCCTCTTAGGTAGCCTCAACCACCAGAGGGCAGACAACAGAAGCAAGAAAAACTACAATCCTGCAGCCTGTGGACCAAAAACCACAGTTACAGAAAGACAGAGAAGATGAAAAGGCAGAGGGCTATGTACCAGATGAAGGAACAAGAAAAAACCCCAGAAAAACAACTAAATGAAGTGGAGATAGGCAACCTTCCAGAAAAAGAATTCAGAATAATGATAGTGAAGATGATCCAGGACCTCGGAATAAGGATGGAGGCAAAGATTGAGAAGATGCAAGAAATGATTAACAAAGACCTAGAAGAATTAAAGAACAAACAAACAGAGATGACCAATACAATAACTGAAATGAAAACTACACTAGAAGGAATCAATAGCAGAATAACTGAGGCAGAAGAACGGATAAGTGACCTGGAAGACAGAATGGTGGAATTCACTGCTGTGGAACAGACTAAAGAAAAAAGAATGAAAAGAAATGAAGACAGCCTAAGAGACCTCTGGGACAACATTAAACGCAACAACATTCGCATTATAGGGGTCCCAGAAGGAGAAGAGAGAGAGAAAGGACCAGAGAAAATATTTGAAGAGATTATAGTCGAAAACTTCCCTAACATGGGAAAGGAAATAGCCACCCAAGTCCAGGAAGCGCAGAGAGTCCCATACAGAATAAACCCAAGGAGAAACACGCCGAGACACATAGTAATCAAAGTGGCAAAAATTAAAGACAAAGAAAAATTACTGAAAGCAGCAAGGGAAAAACGACAAATAACATACAAGGGAACTCCCATAAGGTTAACAGCTGATTTCTCGGCAGAAACTCTGCAAGCCAGAAGGGAGTGGCATGATATACTTAAAGTGATGAAAGGGAAGAACCTACAACCAAGATTACTCTACCCAGCAAGGATCTCATTTAGATTTGATGGAGAAATCAAAAGCTTTACAGACAAGCAAAAGCTAAGAGAATTCAGCACCACCAAACCAGCTCTACAACAAATGCTAAAGGAACTTCTCTAAGTGGGAAACACAAGAGAAGAAAAGGACCTACAAAAACAAACCCAAAACAATTAAGAAAATGGTCATAGGAACATACATATCGATAATTACCTTAAACGTGAATGGATTAAATGCCCCAACCAAAAGACATAGACTGGCTGAATGGATACAAAAACAAGACCCATATATATGCTGTCTACAAGAGACCCAATTCAGACCTAGGGACACATACAGACTGAAAGTGAGGGGATGGAAAAAGATATTCCATGCAAATGGAAACCAAAAGAAAGCTGGAGTAGCTATACTCATATCAGATAAAGTAGACTTTAAAATAAAGAATGTTACAAGAGACAAGGAAGGACACTACATAATGATCCAGGGATCAATCCAAGAAGAAGATATAACAATTATAAATATATATGCACCCAACATAGGAGCACCTCAATACATAAGGCAACTGCTAACAGCTATAAAAGAGGAAATCGACAGTAACACAATAATAGTGGGGGACTTTAACACCTCACTTACACCAATGGACAGATCATCCAAAATGAAAATAAATAAAGACACAGAAGCTTTAAATGACACAATAGACCAGATAGATTTAATTGATATATATAGGACATTCCATCCAAAAACAGCAGATTACACGTTCTTCTCAAGTGTGCACGGAACATTCTCCAGGATAGATCACATATTGGGTCACAAATCAAGCCTCAGTAAATTTAAGAAAATTGAAATCATATCAAGCATCTTTTCTGACCACAACGCTATGAGATTAGAAATGAATTACAGGGAAAAAAACGTAAAAAAGACAAACACATGGAGGCTAAACAATACGTTACTAAATAACCAAGAGATCACTGAAGAAATCAAACAGGAAATAAAAAAATACCTAGAGACAAATGACAATGAAAACACGACGACCCAAAACCTATGGGATGCAGCAAAAGCGGTTCTAAGAGGGAAGTTTATAGCTATACAAGCCTACCTCAAGAAACAAGAAAAATCTCAAGTAAACAATCTAACCTTACACCTAAAGAAACTAGAGAAAGAAGAACAAACAAAACCCAAAGTTAGCAGAAGGAAAGAAATCATAAAGATCAGAGCAGAAATAAATGAAATAGAAACAAAGAAAACAATAGCAAAGATCAATAAAACTAAAAGTTGGTTCTTTGAGAAGATAAACAAAATTGATAAGCCATTAGCCAGACTCATCAAGAAAAAGAGGGAGAGCACTCAAATCAATAAAATCAGAAATGAAAAAGGAGAAGTTACAACAGACACCGCAGAAATACAAAACATCCTAAGAGACTACTACAAGCAACTTTATGCCAATAAAATGGACAACCTGGAAGAAATGGACAAATTCTTAGAAAGGTATAACCTTCCAAGACTGAATCAGGAAGAAACAGAAAATATCAACAGACCAATCACAAGTAATGAAATTGAAACTGTGATTAAAAATCTTCCAACAAACAAAAGTCCAGGACCAGATGGCTTCACAGGTGAATTCTATCAAACATTTCGAGAAGAGCTAACACCCATCCTTCTCAAACTCTTCCAAAAAATTGCAGAGGACGGAACACTCCCAAACTCATTCTATGAGGCCACCATCACCCTGATACCAAAACCAGACAAAGACACTACAAAAAAAGAAAATTACAGACCAATATCACTGATGAATATAGATGCAAAAATCCTCAACAAAATACTAGCAAACAGAATCCAACAACACATTAAAAGGATCATACACCACGATCAAGTGGGATTTATCCCAGGGATGCAAGGATTCTTCAATATACGCAAATCAATCAATGTGATACACCATATTAACAAATTGAAGAATAAAAACCATATGATCATCTCAATAGATGCAGAAAAAGCTTTTGACAAAATTCAACACCCATTTATGATAAAAACTCTCCAGAAAGTGGGCGTAGAGGGAACCTACCTCAACATAATAAAGGCCATATATGACAAACCCACAGCAAACATCATTCTCAATGGTGAAAAACTGAATGCATTTCCTCTAAGATCAGGAACGAGACAAGGATGTCCACTCTCACCACTATTATTCAACATAGTTCTGGAAGTCCTAGCCACGGCAATCAGAGAAGAAAAAGAAATAAAAGGAATACAAATTGGAAAAGAAGAAGTAAAACTGTCACTGTTTGTGGATGACATGATACTATACATAGAGAATCCTAAAACTGCCACCAGAAAACTGCTAGAGCTAATTAATGAATATGGTAAAGTTGCAGGTTACAAAATTAATGCACAGAAATCTCTTGCATTCCTATACACTAATGATGAAAAATCTGAAAGAGAAATTATGGAAACACTCCCATTTACCATTGCAACAAAAAGAATAAAATACCTAGGAATAAACCTACCGAGGGAGACAAAAGACCTGTATGCAGAAAACTATAAGACACTGATGAAAGAAATTAAAGATGATACCAACAGATGGAGAGATATACCATGTTCTTGGATTGGAAGAATCAACATTGTGAAAATGAGTATACTACCCAAAGCAATCTACAGATTCAATGCAATCCCTATCAAATTACCAATGTCATTTTTTACGGAGCTAGAACAAATCATCTTAAAATTTGTATGGAGACACAAAAGACCCCGAATAGCCAAAGCAGTCTTGAGGCAAAAAAATGGAGCTGGAGGAATCAGACTCCCTGACTTCAGACTATACTACAAAGCTACAGTAATCAAGACAATATGGTACTGGCACAAAAACAGAAACATAGATCAATGGAACAAGATAGAAAGCCCAGAGATTAACCCACGCACCTATGGTCAACTAATCTATGACAAAGGAGGCAAAGATATACAATGGAGAAAAGACAGTCTCTTCAATAAGTGGTGCTGGGAAAACTGGACAGCTACATGTAAAAGAATGAAATTAGAATACTCCCTAACACCATACACAAAAATAAACTCAAAATGGATTAGAGACCTAAATATAAGACTGGACACTATAAAACTCTTAGAGGAAAACATAGGAAGAACACTCTTTGACATAAATCACAGCAAGATCTTTTTTGATCCACCTCCTAGAGTAATGGAAATAAAAACAAAAATAAACAAGTGGGACCTAATGAAATTTCAAAGCTTTTGCACAGCAAAGGAAACCATAAACAAGACGAAAAGACAACCCTCAGAATGGGAGAAAATATTTGCAAATGAATCAACGGACAAAGGATTAATCTCCAAAATATATAAACAGCTCATTCAGCTCAATATCAAAGAAACAAACACCCCAATCCAAAAATGGGCAGAAGACCTAAATAGACATTTCTCCAAAGAAGACATACAGACGGCCACGAAGCACATGAAAAGATGCTCAACATCACTAATTATTAGAGAAATGCAAATCAAAAGTACAATGAGGTATCACCTCACTCCTGTTAGAATGGGCATCATCAGAAAATCTACAAACAACAAATGCTGGAGAGGGTGTGGAGAAAAGGGAACCCTCTTGCACTGTTGGTGGGAATGTAAATTGATCCAGCCACTATGGAGAACAATATGGAGGTTCCTTAAAAAACTAAAAATAGAATTACCATATGACCCAGCAATCCCACTACTGGGCATATACCCAGAGAAAACCGTAATTCAAAAAGACACATGCACCCGAATGTTCACTGCAACACTATTTACAATAGCCAGGTCATGGAAGCAACCTAAATGCCCATCAACAGATGAATGGATAAAGAAGATGTGGTACATATATACAATGGAATATTACTCAGCCATAAAAAGGAACGAAATTGAGTCATTTGTTGAGACGTGGATGGATCTAGAGACTGTCATACAGAGTGAAGTAAGTCAGAAAGAGAAAAACAAATATCGTATATTAATGCATGTATGTGGAACCTAGAAAAATGGTACAGATGAGCCAGTTTGCAGGGCAGAAGTTGAGACACAGATGTAGAGAATGGACATATGGACACCAAGGGGGGAAAAGTGCGGTGAGGTGGGGATGGTGGTGTGCTGAATTGGGCGATTGGGATTGACATGTATACACTGATGTGTATAAAACTGATGCCTAATAAGAACCTGCAGTATAAAAAAACAAACAAAACAACTAATACTAAACTTTCATTGGGTTATTTGTATGGAAATATGTTAATATAAATGTTGCAGACATTACATGAAATTTCTAAAAATCTTACATTTGTATTTGTATGGAAATATGTAAGGAAATATGTTAATATAAATGTTTCAGACATTACATGAAATTTCTAAAAATCTTATATTTGTATTTGTATGGAAATATGTATGGAAATATGTTAATATAAATGTTTCAGACATTACAGGGAACTTCTAAAAATCTTATATGTTCTGGTATAAGGTTATAAGTAATAATCCTAGTTATTACTTTAAAATGTATATCTCAGAAATAACTAATTTTCTTGTCAACTGCATTATTATGAACTTTCATCAAATCTTTAACCATGGTCATTTTTAAGTCTTTTGTCATTTACAGACAGTTCTGGGTGTACTCTGATGATTTTGCAAATATGTTCCTATAAAAGGGTTTCATCTTCAAGAAATTCATGGAAAAGACTCTGACAAGTACAGGTTTCTGGTAACTGACTGTACTGCTGAACTGAATGAATAAGCATTTTCAGAACTCTAATGAAAAACTGATGAACTCATAAAAGTGCTAACAAAAGATCAAGATGAAAAAAAAAATTAATTACATGGGACTGAGTGAACTGATGAGGATGAGTATAATTTTTGTGACTTTCTGTCTGAATTAAAAAAAAAAATTCCACAAGGACTCTGAGGCGAAGAATATACAAATCAATTTTCACTGCAAAGTAAAGGAGCTGTTACAGTGGAGGATTACTGGACTGAATGTCAATATTATGACATAGTATGAGTGTGTTTCATGTTTGGTAATTGCAATCATTGTTGCTTTTGTTGTGGTCATCCATGTACAATGCTTGGTGTCAGTCTATTTATCTCTTGTAAAAATAAAATACAGTGTGTGTGTGTGGAAAAAAAAAAAAAAAAGAGTCATGTACCACAACGTTCATTGCAGCTCTATTTACAATAGCCAGGTCATGGAAGCAACCTAAATGCCCATTGATAGGCAAATGGATAAAGAAGATGTGGTACATATATACAATGGAATATTACTCAGATAAAAAGGAACGAAATTGGGTCATTTGTAGAGACGTGGATGGATTCAGAGACTGTCATACAGTGTGAAGTAAGTCAGAAAGGGAAAAACAAATATCGTATATTAACGCATATATGTGGAATCTAGAAAAATGGTACAGATGAACCAGTTTGCAGGGCAGAAATTGAGACACCGATGTAGAGAACAAACGTATGGACACCAAGCGGGGAAAGTGGCGGTGGGTGGGGGGGTGGTGAGATGAATTGGGAGATTGGGATTGACATGTATACACTGATGTGTGTAAAATAGATAACTAATAAGAACCTGCTGTACAAAAAATAAATAAAATAAAATTTAAAAAAAAAGAAAAAAAAATTGGTATTATTGTAATTTTGGCTTGTAACTCCACTTTTTATATTCCTCAGGGCTTAAATAATAAATGCAAAATTATAAATGTATGTTAGTGGACATACACTATATAAAGTTGAATTTGTAACATTAATAATATAAATGAGGGGGAAGGAGCTGTATAGTAGTAGAATTCTTGTATACAATTGAAGTTAGGTTGATATCAATTTAAATTATATTGTCATAAGCTTAGGATATTATACATAGTTGTCATGATAACTACTATATATATATATATATGTATATATATATATACATATATATATACATATATATATATATACATACACACACACACACATACACACACAAAGAGAAATGAGAAGAAATCAAAATGTGACAATGCAAAAATTAACTAAACACAAAAGAAAGCAGTAATGGAGGAAATGAGGACAAAAATGCTATCAGACGGAAAGCAAATTAAAAAATAGCAAAAGTCCCTCCTTATTAGTGATTATTAATATATAAATAAAAATTAAATTTCCCAATCAAAAGGTATAGATTGGCAGCATAGATTTTAAAAAAAGGGCATGATCCAAAGATATGCTGTCTACAAGAGACTCACTTTAGATCTAAAGACACAAATAAATTGAAAGTGAAATGATGGAAAAGTATATTTCATAATATAGTCACCAAAAGAAAGCTAGGATGACTATACTAAAATTAGATCAAATAAATTTTAAGACCAAACCTGTTAAATGGATAAAGAGAGACATTATATATTGATAAAAGGATCAATACACCAAGAAAATATAATAATTATATGTGCCAAATCTCTGAGCTCTAAAAATATGAAGCAAACATTGGCAAAACTGAAGGGAAAAGTATGCAGGTCTACAATAATAGTTGGAGACTTCAACAACCCCCTCTCAATTTGGTAGAAAAAAACAGACAGAAGATCAATAAAGAAATAGAGGACTTGAGAATGCTATAAGTTAATTGAACCTAACGGACACATACAGAACACTCCACCTAGCAAAAGCAGAATACATGATTTTTTCAAGTGAGCATGGAACATTCTCTAGGATAGACCATATATTAGGCCACAAAACAAGTCTAACTAAATTTTAAAAGGTTGTAATTATACAAAGTATCTTTTCTGATCACAATGGAATGAAACTAGAAATCGATAACAGAAGGAAAACTGGAATATTCACAAATATGTGGTACAGTTGCTGCTGAAAAGTATGGCAGTTTGCCAAAAAGTTAGACATGGAATTCCCATATTATCAAGCAATTCCACTTCTAGGTTTATATACAAAAGAATTGTAAAGCAGGGACTCGAACAGATATTTACATACCAGTTTTCACAGCAACAATATTTACCACAGCTGAAAGATGAAAACAACTCAATGTCCATCAACAGACGAATGTACAGGCAAAATGTGTTATATACATACAATGGAATAATATTCAGCCTTGAAAAGGAATGAAATTCTGATGTAAGCTACAACATGGGTGAGCCTTGAAAACATTATGCCAAGGGAAATAAGCCAGATACAAAAGGACAAATATTGTATGATTCCATTTATATGAGGTACTAGAAGAGTCAAATTCATAGACATGAAAATTAGACTAGTGACTATCAGAGGATGGATGGAGGCAGGGTGAAAGGAATTTAACAGAATAATGAGATAGTTCTGAAGATGAATACTGTGATGGTTGTAAACAATGTGAACATATTTAATGCCACTGAATTGTATACTTAAAAATGGCTAAATGGTAACTTTTATGTATTGTATATTTTATCACAATTATACATATGTAAGACACATAACAGCAACTAGTCCTTAGTAATTTTGAAATTCAGCTGGATACATGTTGTCAGTTCTCTAACCTGAGGCAGGGAATATTCCCTGATTAGTTACCAGTTCTGCCCTTTGGGCTTGGTAGTTTAATTCCTGTAGGCTCTTGGCTATACCTTTACAATACGTGGTCCATATTTGCAGCAGCATAGCTCCTTCAGCCTGCTTGCAGAAAACTGGAAGTTCAGAAGCTTCTTTTCTTTATGAACTGCTCTGTCTCATTTCATCCAAGCTGGTGATATTTTCACTAATGCAATCTTCTTTAAGACTCTGTGGGTTTTCTACACAGTCCACTGGGCTTATCCTATGCTTCAAAGCCATATCCATAGTTCATTCTGATACAGATATTTCTGCTGGGAGACACTGCCTTAAGATTTTTTTTTTAATTGGAGTATAGTTGACTTACAATATTATATTAGTTTCAGATGTTCAACATAGTGATTCAATATTTTCATATATTACAAAATGGTCACCATGATCAGTCTAGTTACCGTCTGTCACTTTACAAAATTAATATAATATTATTGACTATATTACCTATGCTGTATGGTACATCCCCATGACATTTATTTTATAACTGAAAGTTTGCACCTCTTAATCTCCCCCTCTTATGTCACTCACCCCCAACCTCTCCCTCCTCTGACAACCACCAGTTTGTTCTCTATATCTTTGAGTCTGTTTCTGTTTTGTTATGTTTGTTCATTTGGTTTGTTTTCTAGAATTCACATATAAGTGAAATCATGCAGTATTTGTCTTTCTCTGTCTGACTTATTTCACTTAGTATGATATGCTGTTGGCCCATCAATGTTGTTGCAAATGTCGAGATTTTATTGTTCTTAATGGCTGTGTAATATTCAATTACATATATATGTGTGTGTGTGTGTGTGTGTGTGTATCTTCTTTATCCATTCATCTATCAATGGGCACTTAAGTTGCTTCTATATATCTTGGCTATTGCAAATAATGCTGCAATGAACACAGGAGTGCATATATCTGTTCAAATTAGTGTTTTTGTTTTCTTCAGAAAAGTGCCAAGATTTGGAATTCCTGGATTGTATAGTAGTTCTATTTTCTATTTTTTTAGAATCCTCCATAATGTTTTTCATAGTGGCTGCACCAATTTACATTCCAAACAACTGTGCATGAGTATTTCCTTTTCTCCACAGCCTTGCCAACACTTGCTAATTGTTGTCTTTTGAAAATAGCCATTCTGACAAGTATAATGTGGTATCTCATTGTGGTTTTGATTTGCATTTCCCTGATGATTAGTGATGTTGAGCATCTTCTCATGTGCCCACTGGCCATCTGTATGCCTTCTTTGGAAAAAAAGTCTAATCAGGTCCTCTGCTTATTTTTTAATCCGTTTTTTTTTTTGACATTGTGTTGTATAAATTCTTTGTGTATTGTAGATATTAATCCCTTACCAGAAATATTTTCAAGTATTTTCTTTCATTCAGTAGGCTGCCTTTTCATTTCATTGATATTTTCCTTCCCTGTGAAAAAGCTTTTTAGTTTGATACAGTCCTATTTGTTTGTTTTTGCTTTTGTTTCCTTTGCCTGAGGAGACATATCCAAAACAAAACATTGTTAAGACTGATGTCAGAAAGCCTACTGTTTTCTTCTAGGAATTTTATGGTTTTTCAGGTCATACATTTAAGTCTTTGATCCATTTTGAGCTTATTTTTTGTACATAGTGTGAGAAAATAGTCCAGTTTCATTCTTTTGTATGTAGCTCTCCAGTTTTCCCAGCACCATTTATTGAAGAGGCTGTCTTTTCCCCGTTGTATATTCTTGCCTCCTTTGTTATAGATTAATTGACCATAAAAGTGTTGGTTTATTTCTGGGCTCTCTATTCTTTTCCGTTGATCTATGTGTTGGTTTTTGTGTCAGTACCATACTGTTTTTATTACTGTAGTTTTGTAGTATAATTTGAAATCAGGGAACACTGCCTTATGATCTTTAGAAGCTCTTTTGTTTAGCTGAAAGAGTCTATGAAGCACCACTTTAAATCTTTCTGAGGTCTAAACAGAGTCTTTCAGCTACAGTCTTGATTCAATATTTACCCTAAGGACACTTTTACTGGAAATACTCTAGATTTGTTCTTTTCCATGAGGCCATTTCTTATTTTGAATACCTTTTACCAGCTGAAGAAATTGTCCTAAGTCCTCTACATTTCTTCAAAATTATGCTTGAAAACTAAAAGGTTCATTTTTTAACTCAATTTTCTCTTGCAACAATTTATTATATGTTTTTAAAAGAAACTAGTTGGTATTTTCAACAGTCTTCCTGGAAATATTCTTAGCCTGATCCACTAGTTTACCTGGTAATTTTTCTTTTTCCAAGTTATCCCAGGTGGTAGTCTTGTTCATAGGTTTTCCATTACATAACGTTGGTCCCTTTTTTCTCAGCCTTCAATAGCAGTGCCCACACAGAATGTTCAACATTTTGCTAACCTTCATGAAGGGCCCTTTGCTGCTTTCCCACAGTCTCCTTGCTGTCTTTACAGTCTCCTCTTGGTATTGTGTCCCAAAGCCAATACCACACATTTGAGGCTTTTTTGTTGGTAACAACCCCTTTTAAGAAAAACCTCTGTTTTAGTTATTTATTGTTTCATAAGAAAGCACCCTCAAAAAACTTTGTATCTGAAAACAATAATGATATATTACTGCTCAGAATTCTGTGTGTTGGCTGGGCTCAGCTGGCTGGTTCTGCTCCATGTAGTATTAGTGAGATTATTCATGCAGCCTCATTCAGCTTGGGCTGGAATATCCAAGAAGGCCTTTCTCACGTATCTGACGTTTGATGCTGGCAATCCCCAATTGCCTCATTCCTCCCCTCTATGGTGTCTCTGTTCCTGTGGTCTAGACTAGATTCTTTATAGAATGGTGTCTGGGTTCTAAGAGGGTAAACATTAAACCTGCAGGTCTCTTAAAGGCTAGGCCTGGACTCAGCACCTTCCACCACACTCTCTCCATCAACACTATTTGCAAGGCCAGTCCAGTTTCTGTGAAAGAGTAAAGCACAACCTAAAGAAAATGATATCTCCTGTTACCTCAATCAAAGGATGCATCTTTATTCATATACAACAATATTCAGTGTGGGGTTTTTTAGTCACTTAGTGTTATTTATTTTTATAAGCTTATTGAAAGAGATATTTTAGACATATTTACCCAAATTTGTATCAACCATCACTATTGTGCATATGGAAAATAAATAAATAAAAGTGAAGTAAATTGGTTAAGCAAATTTCTAAAATTTGCTCATATTCAGAGTTTGACTTGAGAGTCAACATTTGTGTTTATCCACACAATATCATCCTCTGTGCCATCAAGTGCACATCAAGGCAACATTCTTAAAGAGTGCTCCACTATTATGTCTAGAATTTTCCTCCAAGCTGCTAACATGCATTATTCAAGTTTTGATGCTAATATTTTCTTGATTGACTGAGAGGCAGCTTGAATCAGTTACATGAGTCCCATGTTGCTTTGAATTTCCTTCTTAGACTTGGCAGTTCCTCTTGCCTGAGGCTGTATTGCTTACTATGATAGGCAATCCTTTTGCACATATCTCAAGGACAGAATTTTTCACAGCCTTATATACTGGGTCCCTTTCTTTCTGAACCCTCATAAAGTACTTGGTCTTCACATTGCAGGAAGATGTGGAATTGTGGCCACTGTCCAATGGTATTTGTTTTTTGTTCCACTACTTTATTTCCATGTCTTCTGCCTTCACTATAACATTTTATATGTGTCAAATCATAGTGTAATCTTTTAAAATACATTTAAATGATAATTAAACTCAATAAATGTAGTGCCAGAAATGTATATAAGTCAATTGAAGTGATGGTACTGATGAATAGTGATAACCAAGTTCGTGCTTGCATAGTTAAAGGCAACTATGTCTTGAATGTTACTTGGCTGATGGTGTCAAATTCCATAAATTGTAATGTACATCTCAATTTCAGAGATATTTATATGTTAAAAAATATGATATTTGTTGAGTTTCTCCTGTGTATCCAGTGATGTGTTGGGGCTGTCTGATAGACATATTTAAAAGTTTAAAACATAGTCCTTGTCTCAAGAAATTTAACAAAAGAGTTGCTCAGATGAAACAGATAACCATGACTAATGTCATAGAATAAATTTTAAAGTAAATAGCAGGACATGTTAGAGTCTGAAGGGATGTGAATAGTAGAGGCCATTCATCATGTCTCTCTACGTTTTATTACCTCTTCATATTTTTTTCTATGTTTTGGTCTTATTATTATTAATGTATAGAAAGAAAATTTTATTATATTTAAAATATTAATACTTTGTGAGTTATAAGTTTTTGAAATACCTATTCTAGTTTGTGGTATGTTTTTAAAATTTGTTTAGAAGTTTTTGATCATACAGAAGTTTGCAACTATAGCATACTAAAATGTATCCATGTTTTCCTCTATGGCGTATAATTTTTATCTTATTTTAGAAATGCTTTACAGCTGTATATTCTCCCATATCTTCTAAAAGTTTTTAATTTTGGCTTTTCACATATAGTTTTTAATATCTGGAATTTGCTTTTGTGTATGGTGTGAGGTAAGGATTTTATTTTCTCCACACGAATGACCAATTATCTCAGGATAGTTTATCAAAAGTCTATCCTTCTTCATACTCCTGATTTGTAGGTGCATTCAATTTACAGAGCACAGTTGAGTGAATAAAACCATGACTTCTTGAAAAATAGAATTCTCCCTTGAGAACATAAAATCATAATCAAATTATTATGTAAGTACTGATATAAGAATGGAATACACTCTAATCTGGTAATTCTTAATCTTTTAATGTCAGAAATAGGTTCTGATTAAACCTCTGGACCTCTCTCTAAAAGGAAAAAAAATGCACAAACACATAAAAAATGTTGCATGTCATTTCAAGAGTTCACGGGCTACTTGGAGCTTGTCCATGGGCCCCTTCCCCCTCAGTTCAGAGTGGGGAAATTGGGGGCATGTTAGTATATTACTCAAAAGCTCGCAGGTACTATATGTCATAGCCAGAAAAAGAATCTCCTATGTCTCTGCTTTATACCATTCCACATGTATACTTAGAGTTGAGCCATTAAAGTAGAACAGAGAAACACCACAAATTGTGATCACATGCTCAAAATAATCAAAGAATTGATACCAAAACAGTAACATGAGTTCCATTCCTGATCTAAATTTAACAGTTGATTGTAGATGACAGATGGAACTGTATAGTTGTAAAGAACAAATTGAATCTGAGAGAAGGAATTAACTTCAGTTTGTTTATTGGGTTCTGCTCCCCATTTAACCAGAAGGTCTTTAGTAACAGGTTATTTCTAGATTGATTTATGGTTTTGGCACCCTATAAATAATAATTGGAAGACCTAATTTGTTTGTTACATGTAAATTACCTAAGTGAGTTTATTAAAGATAAGGTTGGACTGGTATCAAATTTAATTCAGGGCAAACCAAGAAGGATTAGGGTGCTTTGTGACTGATTGAGCCAGGAAGTTGAAAGTCCGCAACTAGACAGATAGATGTGTTCAGTCAGGCATTTTTAACCAAGAGCCATCACATACAATGTAGGAAGCTCAGTTAATAAATTAACCAAGAAAAGAATGATCTGACTTTGGAGGGATAGAATGATAGGAACTTCATCCAGGATATTAGAGAAATTTGGGATTAAAAGTGTTTTAAAATGGTAAAAAATTAAAAGCTGTGGAAATGAACCCAGTTGGGCAGTGAATGAGGATTGAAGGTTATGACAAATCTACTGGTGGTTTTGGTGATATTGATCCAGGTATTTCTCTACCTTTATCATTCTGGGGAAAAGTCAAACTACTCTGCTCTTAGCTGAGCCCAAACTGCCAAATCCACAAAGCTTTAGTTCCCATCCAAGCTGGATTGATGTGAGCCTATACCCTGAGAAGCTCTTGACCTCCATGATCCCTGAAATAGTTCCCAATTATTCCAATGAAACTGGACCACTGAAAGAGTAAAGCTACATCTCCAAGGAAGTGGTTTTGCATTCTTGACAACCCTGTTTCTTTGAGCCATTCATTAGACTTGCTCTTGGGCAAGCAGCTTCTGCATCTTCTATAAAACTGAGGGGCTTAAATGTCTTCCCTCCCACGGGAATAAAGTGTATTAATACCATTTTTGTGGTCCTTTATCTCATTTTAATTTTTTTTTATTCCCAGCATTCTATCTCATCAGGGAATGAATCTCAGTCCTCCTTTCTTTCCCTCTCACAGCATTTTTTTCTCCTCCAGCCTTACTCTTTCACTTACAGAATTCCCCCCTCTTACCTGCTTTCACCACCACCACTCAACTGTCCTCTTGCTCCACAATTTCATTGGAAGATTCTGCTCAAGTCTTCTGTGTTTCACTTTGAGCCTTTATTAGACATTAGCAGTAAAAGTAGTACTCAAGTGTTAGTAGTAAAAATGGTAGTGGTGGTATAGTAGTAATAGTAATGGTATTTGTTATTTTTATAGGAGTGCAGTAGCAGTAACATCACGCTCTTGCAAAAGCATTCAACACACTTTCCCATTGTTATCCCTTTGATCTTCCCAAAACCTACTCTCACAAATCTTTAGAGGGTTAGCTATCACTTAATGAACCAACTTACTGAGAACAAATTAAGTCACTAGGGAGCCCAGAGAAATATAAACTGAGGCCTCCAACCAGAAAGAGCTCCCACAGAGCTCATTAAAAAGCCAATGGACTAAGAGGCATATAAGTGAACAGACTTCAGTGCTATAAAATTTTACAGCAAGTAGATACAATGCCCTGGGGTGGTCAGGGGAGGTATCTAGGAGGTGTTAAGCTCTGCCAGGCATTTAGCTGGAACTGGGCATTCCTGATAAGGGGAACACAGTGAGGAAAGGCACAGATATGGGGAAAGGGCCAGAGAAAATGAAGAAGAAAGATAGATCAAAGATCCAGCCCCATCATTAGTGGAAACTGTGAAAGACATGATATGAAAATGAGCTCTTTTCTAATAAAGCCACAATTACATATATGAGCTAAATGAAGTGAGGCAGTGGATCCCAAACAAATCTAACTCAGACTCTTTGCTTTCCATCTACCACTCTCTTGCTTGCACTTGGCAACGATTCTACCTGTGGCACTGTGAGAGTGTATTTTGCAGGTTGGGGTTTGTGTTCTATTGAGACAGACGTGTAGAGCATCATCATGATAACAAGGGACATGCCTTAACCTGCAGGCAGCTGACACAATGGCTGTATGGTTCTATTTACGGAAGGATTTCAGTGCTCCTTATTAATAAAGGTCCATTCGTAAGCCTAATTACATCCTTGGCAAATCATAGAGTTGACTTTTGCGCCATTTCCTCTTCAGTCGAAAATGGACACGTTCTTTATTGGTAGATTTGAGAAGTCAGACAAATTTGTGTTCAGGGCTCCTGCTGCACAAATGTATATACTTGTCCCTTCTTTCCAGCTCTGTTCCCTTGCCTAGCCCTCTTATCCTTCCAGATTCAGTGGCTACAGAGGATCAAGGATCCCTCTGAATGGAGGAATTCACTCACATGTAGGTGGAACTCTTTGAAAACAGCTTTATTGTCTAGCCATCTTGTAGGAACGTGCTCTTATGAAGAGGATACTGGTCGAAGCCGTGTTCAACTCTCCACAAGTCTACAATGCACAGGCCAGCAACCCTCACCCCCGCCCCACAGCAAAGAATTATCCAGTCCAAAATCTCCATAGGGCCTAAGTTGAGAAACCCTGCTCTAAGGGAATGAGTGTTCTATAAGACTATTTTTGTTTTTTATTAATTTGTTCAACAAATATTGATTGAATGTCTACAACGTACCAGGCGTGTATTGAGTTTCATATACGTATTTAACTCACACAACAGATCACAACATTGATATTATTATTATCCCCATTTTACAGAGAAAAAAATCTGAAGTCCAAAAAGGTTAATTTACCTACAATTATCTAATTAGTAGTGAAAGGGGATTTTAATGCAGTTCTTGACAAGTACTCTATACTTTGATATACACGAATGTTAATGGAACAAATAGCATTCTGGAGCCAGCCAGACCTGCATTAAAATGTTGGTTCTTCTACTTATTTGCATATGTAGTGGAGACAAGGCTACCTTCTTTGAAGGAGGTGTGAGGAGTGAAATAGGCGCTGAAAGCATTGTATGACAGAGCCTGTGATAGTGGGTGCAACCGAAACGCTAGCTCCAATTATTTCATCTCCATCCCTTAATATGAATGTCGCAGACATCTGCAAACCACCTCATCCAGCCACATGCTAGAATTCTTGAGAAATGAAAAAAAAGTGGGGGGGTGATTTTTCTACTGAAACATGAGCAGATATTCTTGATTATTTCAGCCCCGGGGAGAATGTGGCTTCTTCGCCCAGTGGCAGGACCCCCTCCTTAAAGCGGGCTCTGGAGTGAGGATAGACTGCTTTCTGCGGAGGGTCTTCTCCTTGTCTGTCCAGCGCTTCCTCCTGCGGAGCTGCCCGGGCCCGGGATTAACCCGGGAGTGACAGACTGTCAGCCAGCCCTGCTCCAGACACTCCCTCCGAGCACTCGCAACTGTCAAGAAGGTTTTTTCCTGACAGGAGAACACAGTTTCCCATGTTCAGAGTTAAGGCATAAACGCACGAGGCAGCTGGACATGCGGAGCCCGCTGCCCTCAGAGCGGAACTTCACAGAGCATCAGCAGACAGGACACTCTCCCCCGGCTTTAACAAGTAGGCTTTGTCTTTTTCATTTCTTTGTCTTTTTTATTTCTCTTTTTGTCCCAAGGCTGGACACTTTACAAAGTTAAGTCTATTGCCTTGCCGTATGATTTCTAGAAAAGCAGAACAGCTTTGGCTCTGGGATAATTAGAGCATCACAACCTGCCTCCAGCTTGGGAGGGAAGAATTTACCAGGGCTTTTCTCCACAGTTCAGCTCTGGTACCATCTTCAATTCTTCCCCGTCCTCTGATGGTCCCTTCTTTTCTCATCCACTCCATAATCACCCAGTCTTCTACTACACATCTCTGTGCTTAATTCACAAATACAAAAAGATAACCAAGGATCAACAGATGTTTGCGGAAACCAGCGATAGAGATGAGAAGGATCTGAGAATACCAGACTTCATAGTAAAGGGAGATTTTAAGAATAATATGCTCAAAGGAATTTACAAAACGAGAGTAGGCTACAACTAAATAGGGGCAATAAAATAATTTTTCAAATAAATATTAGAAATTAAAAATAAGATGGCCTAAATAAAAACACACCCAAAGTGTTAAAAGAATTTATTATGGAAAGCTACTTTAAAAAGTACAGCAAAAGAACAAAAAAATAGAAATCTGAGATTTGAAAAAGTAAGAAACATAGAAGGATAATCCAGGGACTTAACATCTACCAACCAGGAGTTCCAGGTAAAAAAGAAAAGACTACATGGAGGGGAGAAAATAACCAGTGAAAGAATAAAAGATAAACTTTCCAGAACTAAAGAAAGATTTGACTGGAGGCCGGCAGACAATGGAGCAACTCCTTCAATGTTCTGAAGAAAAATGATATTGAAACTAGAATTCTATACCCACAAAAACTATCAAAAAAGAGTAAAGATAGATATTCTCAATCATACAAGGTCATAAAGTTTACCTACCACACATTATGAAAAAAAAAATTTGCTCAAGGATGTACTTCAGTACATGAGAAAGGAATCTAGGAAATAAGAAATCATGGGCTCTAAGAAACAAGGAGACTACTACAGAGGGCCGTGAAAGAAATACCAGCTTCATGTGAGCTGGAACCAGCAGGTGGAGGGTCCCAAGGAAAGTTTCTTCAAAAGAAATTCATTTTATTCAACAAAAATTATGATTTAAGTAGAAGCAAGTACCATGCTAAAATGGTACAGCTTTTTTTCTCAAAAAGGATAAAATATGTAAATATAAACTCCAGTAAAATTGAAAAAGCATGAGAAAGTTATGAATCATAAGCAGGGAATGCTAAATTATGGCATTAATTTAAGCACTTTATGGCATATTTAAAAAAAGAGAATCCCTTAGGCTTTGACACTTGGAATATTGTCTTATAAACAGCATGTTTGATGATATGAAATTACTTTTACTTTCTCCATGGACCTAATCACACTACTTAGTTCTGTAGTAAACAAGTTACATATCATGATACTATAAATTTTATGTATTGATTATTTTTATATTTTTAATAAACCTATGGACAAAGCACTTAACACATAATTGTAATTACAAAACAGAATATCAGTGCCCAAATCTTGATAACATAAAAAAATAATAAAACTGATGGAGGATGGGAAGTGGAGCAGAGGGAGAGAAAATGGAAAGTAACACAGAGGTAGTTTATTTCTGAATAACGATGAATCAAGAAATAGCGTGTGCCTAAAACAGATAGAACCAAAAGTAGAAGCTTCATTATATTAAGAAACATTTTAAAGATCACCAATACAACTGAAAATAACAATTTAACCAACAAATTCAGAAGACACATAGAAAGAAAGATAAAGTTAGTACGTGTAGATGAGTTAAATTCCTCATCTTCCAAATGAGGGAATCTATAAGTCAAAAACAAATTATAAATAAATTTAGAATTATGGTGCTAACCAATGAAAAAACTAAAAAACCTGGAAATGAGAGTGGGGGAAGGAAGACTATTATTGTCTCAATTGTTAATAGTCTGTACTACATCAATTATTCTTTTCTCTAGGTGTATTATTTGTATAAGTTATAAACTAGAGAGTGACAACAAAATTAACACACTTCCTAAGAAGTAAATGTGGAGACATTCTGGATTCGTGCAAGTGTTGGGCTGCCTAGCATAGCTTTTACCCACGTATTTAAAGCTCAATATATATTTAACTAAATTTATGATAATAACTCTATAAGAAGATAAAACTAAAATCCTGTTGGTCTAAGCCTAGGAGCTCAAGTATGTCCAATGGCATAAGAAGCAATAATAGCAGGATTTGCAAAGTTATACAAGAGGTTTTGTATTCGTTCTATAACTAGATTATGGAATACTGGGAAGCAAGAAATTATGAACCCCGATGTTAGATCCAGAAGACATAATTTAGATATGTAACGTGTATCGGACTAAGCATTATTCTTTGTTGCCGTCAACCATAGGCAGCTCAGTCCCAGTAACCTTCAACTGTTCCCCTCCTTATATAAAACTGATCATGTCCAGATTTATATAAGATGCATTTAATGCCCTTTACCATCTGACAGCATTCACCCCCTCCAAACTCATCTCCTACTACTCCCGCTGTTAGCTGGAGGTAAAACTAAACCAAAACACCTGCATCCAGAGCCAGGGGCAATAAAAGGACACGGGGACACCAATATTTTTAGTATTCTTTAGTGCTTAGATTATGTTTTTTTAAATACCACTTCCCACTATGAGGTACCAGAGGTTCTTGGAGAAATGCCTGATTCCAGGTTGAGGGAGGATAATGTAAAAAGTGAACCAGGCACATCTTGTCATATCACATTTCTTTTCTCTACGTGGAAAATCTTGGTTCCTGATAACACTGGCATAACTTATTTGCTTTACCCTATGATGACCATTATATAGTCTTCAAAATTATAACATCAGTAGTACTTCTAATGTGAAAATACTGAATGGAGTCAGTTCTGTTTGTCCTCAGAATATATATTCTATGCATGCTCAGTCATAGGCCAGTGTTCAAATGTCCCTTGGGATTATTCTTTAATTTTAGGTACAGTTAGATTGATTTGTTTCCTTTATTTTCAACTTTAACATTTACTTTTCCTTAATTCAAGACATTTACAAAATTCAAAAGTAGAACTATACAAAAAGACACATTCAGAGTAATCTTGTTCCCATCCTCTACCCTCCACTTCTCTCCTCTACCTTTTTTTTTTTTTTTTTTACTTTCTGGTTTATCCTTTCAGTGTTTCTTATTAAATAGCTAGAATCTATCCTGCTCTTGGCAGTATTCACTTAACAATATACGTGGAAATCAGTTGATACCAATTCCAAGATATCTTGAGAGATTACGTCCCAGAATCTTTTATCTAGTAATTTTTTTCCCCCTGGCCGTATGGTGCGGCATGTGGGACCTTAGTTCCCTGACCAGGGATTGAACCCAGGCCCTCAGCAGTGAAAGTATGGAGTCCTAACCACTGGACCTCCAGGGAATTCCTTATAGTAATATTATTTTTATTTTTTTAAAAAAATGCTAGTATACACATATATATAACAAAATAGTCCAGGCCCTTTTTAGTTGTATCCTGAGGGCACACAAGATTTTTCTTTGGAGCCATTTTTTCTTAAGCCACAGATGAGAATCCTCCACTCTGACCCAGCTGTTCTATTTATCATAGGCCAAGCTGATCCTAGCCTCTGTATCCATGTTCCCCATGCTTGGGATGTGATCCTCCTTCTTCAATTGCCCTATATTTGAGGCAAGTTCAAATCCTATGCCTCATGATGACTTACCTAGGCTTCCTTCCTCCCAGGAACTGTGACTGTGCACCCCAATGTCTAACATGATGGCCAGCACATAGGAAATGTTCAGTAATGTTGAGGATGACTTTAAGGTAATGTGGAAAGAAGATAGGTTTGGGGGTCAGGTAAACTCTCAATTAAAATTCTAGTTTAGCCACTTTGTAACTACATTAGTTATCTATTGCTGTGTAACAAATTGGCCCAAACACAGCAGATTCAAATGACATACATTGGTTATCCCACAGTTTTTTGGGTCAGGAATCTGACACAGCTTAGCTGGATGCTTCTTTGGGTGTCTCACAGGCCACAGTCAAAGTGTTGGCTGGGGCTGTGGTCTCTTCTGAAGGCTCAACTGGAGAATCCACTTGCAAGTTCATGCCTGTGGTTGTGGTATGAGTTCAGTTCCTTGTGGCTGTGAGACTGAGGCCTCAATTTCTCATGAGCTGTTAGCTGGAGGCTTCCCTTAGTTCTCTGTCACATGGGCTTCTCTACAGAGTATTTTGCAACATGGCAGTTGCTTCATCAGAGTGAACAAACAGGAAGGGAAGAGAAGTACCAGACAGAAAGAAAGTGGAAATCACAGTGGAAAAAGAGAGAAGTACCAGAGAGAGAGAAAGTGGAAATCACTTTTATAACTTAATCTGGAAGAGATAACCCATCACTTTGGCCATGTTATGTTCCTTAGAAGAACTTCTTTGGACCAGCCCACAATCAGGTAGATGGGATTGCACAAAGGACTGAACACCAGGAAGCATGCCAGAAGCTGCCCACCACAGAAACGTTTTAACCTTAGGCAAATTACTCCAGCTCTCTTTCTTCACCTGCAATATGGGAATAATAATAGCAACATTGTGGTGTTATTGTGAAAAACCAAAAATAATACATATAAATCACTAGTAAGAGCTCAATATATTGTAATCATTACATTATTAACTATGCTGTCTGACCAGCTACAACCTTTTTATCCCCTCTACCCAGTCTTTACTCCTCATGCTTCTGCTCCTTAGAACCTAAACGTCTTTACTTCTTTACCTCCCTAATATTTTATTAACAACATGCCTCAAATGACCAGTGTGATAGGGCAATTTCTAAGATAAAATATGTTTTCACAACTTGGATTCACCAGTTCAGCTTTACAAAATTAGTTGATTCTTTTCATGACTTCCTATTTGAATCTAGTACCTTCAGAGAAAGACAAACCAAGCACACCAGCACCCCAGAAAATACTGATTTACAAACTAGAATGCTCTTTCCTTTTTTTGTAAACCTAGGTGAGAAACTGACTCATTACACACCTGCTAGAGAACTCATGGTTTTGCAAGACATAGTATTATATTTCACAATTATGAGACATTCTAAGAGATTTTTGCTAGGTTTTGTTTTGTCTTTTCTTTTCTTTCTTTTTTTTTCCATTATGGCAAGAAATTTTCTCGTCAAGTCTCAATAGTTTACCTTTGTTTGTTAGAGTCTGAGAAACTCTTGAGAAACATATGTCTAAAGGAAGAAATTCTTGCAGCCAAAATTTTAGGAAACTCCCACCACCTGTGTGAATCCATTCTAATGTGTCCTGAAATATTTTGCTTATGAAACATATAGGAAACTATCTCTATTCCAATTCTTCTTCTTAATCTCCTATGAATCAGAACATTGACTTGGGGAGTTAGGGTGATCCACTCACATGACCTTTCCAAGCCCCAGTTTCCCATCCATAGAATGAGCCTCATGACCCTATCTTCATGACCTGTCACTTGATCCTTTTTGCAGGACAAGCAGGACCTGGGCAATGCTCTAGGCCTACCTGGGAGGGGCCTCTAGAGACCCAGCAGTGGAAAAAGTGTGTTGTGTCTCTTTTAACTGTGGTCACAAAGATTGATTTTGAAAAAAAAAAATCAACTCAAGGGAGTAAACATCAAGCTAGAGATTAACAGTTAAAACTGAGTTCCTAATCAGGGGAACATGGGGACATGGCGAAAAGAGGGGAAGTCCAGATGCAAAATCCACATAAAAGACAACAAGAAACAAAAAGGAAAAAAGAGGAAAGATAAGTTAGTTCTAAGAAACTAGAATGGCCTGGAGCTGAAGAACTGGGCAGTGATATTCTCCTGTTTCTTTAGCTCCATAGGGGTCTGCTGGAAACATTTAAAGGGAAATCCTTGGAACAGACACCTACCACCTGTGGCTATTGAAAAGATATATATCATTTAGATACCACTGAGTGAAAAAAAATGCCTTAGAACAAAACATCTTGACTAACAGCAAGGTGCAAAATTATTTCATTTTGCTCTGCATTTTTGGAAAGAATTGACTTCAAACCTCCATAACTTTGTGCCTTAAAGTCTCCATCGTAGCTGTGGAGAAATTCTTCATGTTCTCTGCTATGACACTGGGATTTTTGCAGCCATGAACGGACACAAAAGGATGTCAATCATATCCAGTAATGAAAAGTTCATTTCTCACTCCCTATTGTGAAAGCAGTGCCTTTGTGATAGCCATTTTATGAGTCTGTGTTCAAGCTCATTTACCTTCACATACAGAATATCTATTTTATATTAGAAGTTTAGACTATAGTCACCCCAGATCACACCTAATGCATTAGAATTGTATTACCATTATCCTCTATTAAATCTGTGATGACATTATAATGTCTATGTCAGAAATAATGAAGAGATTAGTGTGGAGAAAGAGATCCTGGTGTCACCTCCCTCTGCATTTTGACATCAAATATTGTTGGCTCTAAAAACCAGTCTCTGTCAGCCAGTGAGAACGGGGACTTTGACAATGGAGAATCCATTGAGAGATGGGAGAGGAATTTTCCAAGTCGTGTAGACAGCTGCTGAAGTGATAATTTTGAATAAAAGTGAAAGTCCTTCCTTTTTCTTCTCTTCTAGAAAAAATCTATATATATTCCCTTAACTTCACAGAACATATCCTCCTCAGGGGGTGGTGATATATGCTAAGGAGAGCTTATTTGAAGTGGTTCCTCCACAGCTGGATTTACGAATGGATACAATAAAGACACTTGAGGAGAAGGAAAGTCAGCACTAAACATGCTGATCCCAGATTGTGAAGCAGCATCCCCCTCAAATTTAAGGGGCTAGAAATTGTCTTCCCTACTGCTTTGCTTCCCCTCCCCATCCAGTGGGCCTGAACAGGGGGAACAGAATGACAGAGGCAATTCATTCATCCACACAACAGATATGTATCGAGCAGTGGATTATCATTCCTTCCTTCATAAAGCACTTTATATTGCATATATCTGATGACATTTCACCCCATTACAAAATAGGAAGGGCATGCATTATCATTCCCACTTTTTTTTTTGAATTTTATTTTAGTTATTTTTTTATACAGCAGGTTCTTATTAGTTATCTATTTTATACATATTAGTGAATATATATCATTCCCACTTTCTAGGTGAAGAAACTAAGTCTCAGAATGACTTTTGTATATTTATGTAGCTATTAAAGACTGGAGATATGAACTCATACTTCAGAGTTTGAGCTTTGTTCCATAGCCAGTTGGGGCCAGTGATGGACTTAAAGTGGGAGTACAGGAGTGGAGTTTTATTTCAAAAGCTCACTCTGGCTGTAGAATGGAGACTGAGTCTCAGAGAAGGAAGATGGGAGGCATGAAGGCTGGAAGCTGCCGAGGTAATCCAGGCATACAGTGATGGTGACCTGAACTAGCAAAAGAGAATCAACTACAGATGTATTTAAGGAGTGCTTAGTAACTAGTAGTTGGAGGCTGGAAATTGGAGGGTGAGGAAGCATGAGCTACTGAGGATGTCTTGCGTCTGCAATCTGAACAACTGGATCTGTGGCAATGTCATTATCTGAGATAAGAAACATGGAAGGAAGAGCAAGTTAGGAAGGAAAGGGAGGATTGTAAGCTCCACTGTGCATCATTTGAGGAAGCAGGTGGAAATAGTTTGTCAGAGGTGGGTACATGGTTTTGGAGCTCAGAAGAGGCATCTTGCTTAGGTTGAGATTTGGGGGCACAGGATATTCTAGGAACAGAGATACCAGGTACTTATAGCGGGAGCATTTCCAGGGAGTGGTGGAGGTGGAAGTCAGACTGCAGGAAATGGGGAGTGAATGGACTGAGGATACAGGGTAGACAACATTCTGAAAAAAAGTATGACTGAAGAAATAGAAAAAGAGTAGTAGGTGGAGGGAGCATGGGATACAGGAAGAGTGGTTTTATTTTTTTAATGAAAGAATTTGCTTAAATATTGGTAAGAAGGAAGCAACTGGGAAGGAGAGATTAAAAGTACAGGAAATCCACTCTGCGAACAAAGAGCTATTGAACCCCTACCATGTGCTAGCAACCCAACAGCAAGCAAAAATGACAACATCTCCACTTCGTGGAAATTACTTTCTGGTAAGGGGACAAGAAATAAATCAACAAACACATAATAATAGCCTCTATTAAGTATAAACTGCAGTATAAAGCTATAATGCTTGAAACACTCTGGCACTGACACAAGAACAGACAAGAGATGCATAGTGAGAAAGACTCCTCTTGCCCAAACTCTAGCCAGGCTCCTCTGAGCCCTCTTCTTGACTGGACCTCAACCTTGACCTATAATGACTTGAACAAAATGTAACATACTTTCTAACCGCTCAAGGCCACATCCCCAGGATGACTTTAGCCCTCCATAATGTGCCTGTCTGGGAAAACTCAAAGCTACCAAAAGAATCTACTGTTTGTTCCAAACGACATCTGAAGACAGAGCCCCAGTCTCCCAGCCTCCATGGGAGGGTAGGGGCCGAACTTCAATAAGTGCCAGGTAACAAAGCCAGAGGGTTTCACAAGGACAAAGCCCTCTTCCTGCATTTTGTAACTTTTCACTTCTCTGACTCTACTGAGTCCCCACTTACCTGGATCCTTATTCCATCATTCTCCCTTAAAAACACCCAGTCACCTCTGTACAAATCAGAATTGAGTTCAGCTCACGCTGGACTGTTTTCTCCACTGCAATAGTATATTACTGATTCAAATTTGTCCTTACCACACTCAGTAGTCTCCAGCTTTGTTTATCTCTGACAATCAAGCAAAATAGAGTCTAAACTCTGTAGATATATGGAGTTTATTATATGATAAAGTTGACATTTTAAATCAGTAGAGAATGGCCCAATTTAAGAAATGGTGTTAAGAAAATTGGATAATTTGGGGGAAATAAAATGAAAAATGGTCACTTAGGAGACAAATGGAAGGTAGCCTTAAACAGGAAGAGGGTCACCTCTTATATCTTCATTGGAGAAGAAGAGAAGGGTGAGTATGATGCAAGAACATTTGGGTGGTGGGGGAGCGCAAAGAGGGAGATGTCCCACCCACTGGCTCCTCTATTTTCCTTGTGAAATGGAATCCAGTATCTTATGCTGAGAGTAAAGGGGCATTTGTAAAATTAGGAACCTGGAGCAGATGGGGGGAAGTGAAAAGAGAATATAATGAATGAAGTTCAAGGCACAACTGGGGACTGTTCATTTGGGATAATTGAAATAAATGTAGAATGGGACCAAGCTGAAACATTTGCAGGGCAGATGATGTGTAGAGTTCAGAGAGGTGAAACTGACACCACAGCTCTGCAGACCATGGGGCAAACAGAACCACGTACCTCAAGTTTAGAGACCAAGCAGGAAATATGCTTCCTGGAGCCCTGGGGCAGCAGTACAGACCCACTATGGCACCCCAACATCAATACAACCTATTTGAGAACCAGGACAGGTTTCTTTATGAAACCAGACAAACGTCCCAAAGGGCTGAGCTTTCCATCAATGTATCTTCCTCAGTATTTATTAGGCAACTTCTATAGTCCAAATTATTCTCTACTGAATATATTATCTTCACTTCCTTCATTTTGAATGGCAGGACTTATAGACAATAAGGGGGTGCTGATGGGTATTAGGTATCAAGGAAGGGAACCAGGGCCTGAACTAGGGAAGGCACAGAACTGAGCAGGGCTGAAGCTGAACCTGGAAGCTGGTGGTCACTGCAACCCAAGGATTTGAGACCAAACACCAATTTCCTCATGGTAAGTAAGAAATCTAATAGGCAAAAAAAAAAAAAAAAAAAAAACCTTGAAGAATCAAGCACAGAGAATTCCAGGTTGTCTAGTTGTAAGAATTCAGAAAATCAAGGAGGCTTATTTGTCTGAAACAAGACAAAGAATTTAGGAAAAAGTCTAGAAAACCGGTAGAGGAATAAGAGGGACTGTAGACTGGGCCATAGACCGTCAGAGCTGGAGTTGTGGACTTATTGTCCTCTCTGCCCAGAGAACTAGCTAGAGTTGGGGCAAGGAAAGGGCAATTTCTGGCATTGACTTTGAGGAAAGTATCCCAATTGCAGACGTACCAGGCAGGCAGTCAATTAAGAGGCATGTGGAGAAGAAAGAGCTGCATCTTTGTGAACATGATAAGGTTGTTTCTGAGTCTGTTCAGGCTGCTATAACAAAATACCATAGATTGGGTGGCTCATAAACAACAGATTATTAATTTCTCACAGTTCTGGAGGCTGGGAAGTCTAAGATCAAGTTGTTGGCAGATTCAGTGCCTGCTGACAGCCCTCTTCCTGGTTCATACATGGCCATCTTCTCCCTATGTCCTCACATAACAAGGGACAAGGAGTCTCTCTGGGGTCTCTTCTATAAGGGCACTAATCCTATTCATGAAGGCTCCACCCTCATGACCATTAGGTCGCCTCGCATAGGCCCCACCTCCAAATACCATCACACTGGGGATTAAGTTTCAACATATGAATTTGGGGAACATAAACATTTAGTCTATAGCCATTTGCCAGTAGACTCTAAGGCTTGTTAACGATGGAGGCAAGTCATCTTTGTGATTCAGGGTGGGAAAGATTTCTAGGCAACACCAATCTTTCAGTAACATCAGCATAGTCTTTCAGAAGGCTAACCGTCATAGTTCATTAATCCTAACAAATAAATGTGTTTTACAGGGAGTAGAGGAGAGAGAGACTACATTTAAGAATATCAATAATCTGGTCACTTTCCTCCTTCCCAACTTTCAGGCAGACATTTTACTTCATGGGTTTCTAATATGCCATATTTATATGAACTGGTCCAGTATCTTTAAGAGTTCTATCCTATGAGTAGGTGAGGACCAAGACATCTCATAAACTCCTTGCCTCTCCAATCTGGGGCTTATAAAGTTTTTCCAAGTTCTACTACCTGAGCCTCTAACTTTCTCTCACTGCTTCTGGTGTTTCTCTGGTTGCCTCTATTCATTTTCACATTTGTGCTTGACCTCCCCACTTAACTTGGATCGCACGGTGCTTGGATCTCATTGCGCGTACTTAGTTGTGTGCACACTGTGTTGGCTTTGCCCCCAGCCACCTGATTTCTCCATGCTCCTGCTCCTCTGTGTGCTCAACCCCAGCTCCTGGAACCTCCAGGCCCCCACTTACCCAGGACAAGAATTCAGGTAATATTCAGTCTCCTCCCCAGTGCCTTTTCTTTCTCTCCCCTGAACTGCTGCCTGAACTGCTCACCAATCAGAGTCACTTTCTCACAGACTTGGTTTCCATGAAGCCTATTTGATGTTATAGCAGGACATGGGGGCTACTCATCCCTAATTCAACTTTCTTACAGAAACACTGACCAGTTTGCTGTTCCTCTGAGAGAGAGAAAAAGAGAAAGCTAGCAAGCAAGAAAAAAAAGCAGCCCCTCACATTGAGAAGTTGACCTGGCACTCACAGCTAATCTTTGTTATTCTCCTATGAGATGTAAACTCACAGAACACCAACCTCAGACAAGGTGACTCCAAGGTCATGATAAAATAAGACCAAGCAAGGCCACGTCATAATTGCGTCTAAGAAAAGACAAAGACAGGGTCACTGTGCCACACACGACACACCCAGCACCCCCATCTCTGGGCAGAATGAGTGACTACTTCTTTACCAGTTACAGCTTTATCCTTACTCTTGCCTCCCCTCCTTAGAGATCAGATTTATTGAGACACCCAATTATAGAATTACCCCCATTTTCTGACTGAATCAAACCCCTGCTTCCTTAGACTCTCCCCCAAATCACTCAACTGAAGCCCAAATCCCATCATAGCTTCTTTCAAACACCCCCTTAGTGAGACATTCCACGGTTCCCAGAATCTATTCTCTCCCTTGTTGCAATGAGTAATAAACCCAACTTTCTCAAATACAAGTTTGTCCCTGGTGGCCTTCAGCTGAAGGACATGGGCTCTACCCGACAGGAAATGGCCCCTCCTGTGTTCCAGGCCCTGTACTGGGCCATGTGGATACAAGGACAAACATGGCATGGCCTTATTAAATCCTTACAGCTACTCTGTGAGATGGATTTTATCATCTTCACTATACAGAGGATGAAACTGAGACCCAAGGACAAACAACTAAGAAGTGGTAGGGTCAGAACTAATTTACCAATCTGTGGGTTTCCAAAACTCCTATCCTTCCCTTAATTGGAAGCAGTGGCATTTAGTTCCTTCCCATAACTTGGAACAGAAGCAGACGTCACCCAACATCTCCAGAAGCAGCAAAAAGGAAAACCAGACATGGCTGACCAGTAAAACAAAAGGACAATAGACTAGGTATAGTACGGTGGCAAAACTAGGTAAACTCGTTAGAGGCCAGGAGACACAGTTCTTGAGCCAAATGGCCTAAAAGGCAGTATGGATTTGAGAATTAAACAGAGTTCCACTAATTTCAGGCAATTTGCAATATCTCAGTTAATAGGAACAAAAACCAAGGAGAAAAAATGGATTGGCTCATGATGAGCTCATCTTAAGGGACAAAGGTACAACAGGAGCTGCAAATATTTCTAGCAGTAGGCAGAGCAGGGGAATCAATGCTCCTCGGGTAATGAGAGCAAATGAAAGGTTGAGAAATAGAGAAAATAAAAACAGCAAGGAAAAAAGTCATCATTATCATGGAGTTATAGAAGCAGTGCTCCCTGGGGAAGGGCAGAAGCCAGATCTTGGGCACAATTTCAGCCCTATCGTGTATATTGTCTGGAGTCACCTTACACTGGCAGAGGACCATCTGTGTGAGCCTCGCTGGTGTTCTGGCCTTTGGGGTCGAGGATCCTGCAGTCTGAATTCATTTTCTCTTGGCAAAATGGATCTGTCCGCTCCTCTGAGCAGAGACCCAGAGCAGGAGAGAGGGCCTAGAAATCTTATTGCATGTCACGTTGCTCTTAAAAATCACATTTTTATGGGTGTAAATGAATCAGAAACATATGGATGAAATTTCCTGGCTTGACGTGAGCAGTCTCATACCCCAGGCAGTGCCCTCAGAGAGGATGCTTGGAATGTCAGTGTTGGTGCCAGAATCCTGGGTGGAAAGGTCAGGAGAGGAGCCCTCCCCCACCCCCGTACCCCACCCCTGCAGCACAGACCCTGCAGCTGGACCTCACCAGACCCACGAGAGATGTCCCTGAACCAGACCACTGCCCATTCCCAAATGTGCTCGTTCTCGTCCAGTAACAGAGGCTGAGGGTGTGTGCACACACACGCACACATTACACACACAAGCATGTGCCCACACCCATTTTCACTCCCCCAACAAATATTATAAGCTAAGAGGCCAGGATGAACACAAAGCTGTGAAATAACAATGTCTATTCCTTTTTAAATGATGAAATCTTCCTACAGAAAAAGTAACTTAAAAATAGAGACAAATACTAACACTAGATAGTTGAGCAATTGCAGGAAAATTCAGCCACGTGATTGTGGCATAAAAATCCATGGATATGAACAGAGAACATTTATTGAACTGCCGTTTAAAGCCTTGAGAAGAGACACCAATCTCCCAAGGCTTTGTGTTCAAGCATCTATATTTTAGGCCACAGCAAAGAAACATAACTAGGCTGTGTCATATTCCTCGCATGTGGATTAAGTCAAAAGTCAAGATGATTGGGATGAAAGTATGCACAGATGTCTCTCTGTCATACAATGTCTGAAAACCTATATGGATATAACCTGAGTGAATGAACAAACATGGGCTTTGGTGTCACTGCACAAGGGCTGAACCCTAGCCTTGCTATTTGCTAGTTGTTTGACCTTGGGCAAGTCACTCAACCTCTCTGAGCTGTTTCATTATGATATATAACATACCCCAAACTTTAGAGACCAATAAATGATAACTCTCATCAGAATGAAAAGTTTCTCATTTACATTTTAAAACTGGACCTTCAGAATCATCCAGATTTTGAGCTGAATTATGAACGTATTTCTTAAGTTCAGGTGTGAGCACAATCTGTCCCAGATGCTAGCTCAATTTTTCATTCTCTGCCCCTGAGCCCACCTCATTGACTTGTCTACCAAATTGGGCAATTCAAAGAAGTGCTGTCTGACTGCCCAGACACATTCGGAGCGCTCTCTCTGGGTTCCCTCATCACACCAGCCAACATTGCTTGTTATCTGCATTGTGCTCTTACCACACCACTCTAAGCACACCTTCCCCTCTGGGTCCAAGTCCCGGATCTCTGCCATTATTCCTCAAGGAACAATAAAGTTGGGAAACCTTTTCCCAGCTACTTAGGTCTCCCTGTCTTGCCAGCCGAATGTACCATACTCAGGTTGACTCTGCCTCTGTTCCTCTGCCCTGATTTTTGTTTGCTTACCAAATAAAATCCAAATTCTTTGCCCTGCCACAGTCTCACACCTGCCTCCCTCATCAGCCCCTCCCAACATCCTTTCAACTCCAGCCAGACAGGTTTACTCATCATTGTCTAACCACACCCAGCTCATACCTAGCTCCGTGTCTTTCCTTGGGAAGTTTTCTCCACCGCTATCTTCTTCTAGATGTTTGCCTAAATTCCAGTCTTCTTTGAAGAGCTCCCATGCCCCCAGTCCGTCTTCTCCCACTCCAGTACAGGGAGCTTTCCCTGCCTGCTCCAGCCCACGTGACCCTCCCTTCCCCAGGGCATCCATTTCCGATGCCAGTGTGTGGTCCCGCATGCACAGGCTACCACAGCAGTGACTCTTCCCATGCATGTCCTAGCTGCCTACTCTGGGTGGAAACCCCTAGTGGGTAATCCCTAGTGCCTCCATGGTACAGGCTCTGCAGTGGGTGATTAGTCAGTATTTTATTTTCTTAAAGACAGATTGGAGCAGTTAGAAGTTGACATGAAATTGGATTTTGTTGACAAAAGAGTTGTTTACTTACTGCTGTAATATGCAATCCGTTCTTTAGTTCTTATCATCTTATTCTCTATAAACAACGTGGCCCTTGGACTCCTTATCAGGAAAGGAAAAACTGCAACCCCCTAGGCTCTGCCTGAGGCGGACACTGTAAATGGACACACTGTGCCCTCTGAGAAGCAGAATCAAAGTCCCAGCAGAAGAGTTCTCCTTCTCTCCATGTACCCTCCACTCCAGACTATGGCCCCAGGTTGTGCTGCAAAACTGCAGAGCTCAGGGCATGGGGTGGGGCAGGATGCCTCCTGAAGTCACAGTGTGTAGTGGAATCCTGAGACGGAGAAGAGGGAGGGCTCTGGGTGGGGGCGACCTATGTGAAGCCCTTGTGTAACGGGCATTACATCCTGCATCCGCAGTACATGGTTACAAGCCTGCTGCATGTTCTGCCAGGGATGACAATAAGCAAGTTAAACTGAAAATACTTAATGCAAAATGATTATATTTTGCAGACTTTTCCTAGAATATGACCTAAAGCAAGTCATTGCATCTTTCTATGGCTTTCCCTATGCTTACCTATGGAGATGATAATTGCACCAACCTCCTAGGGTAGTTGTGAAGGTCATTGTAAAAAAACAAAATGTGGTACATCCACACAATGGAATACTATTCAGCCATAAAAAGGAATGAAGTACTGATACATGCTACAACCTGGATGAACCATGAAAACATTATGCTGAGTGAATGAAGCCAGATGCATAGATGCAAAAAATATGCCATGTATGGTATGATTCTATTTATATGAAATGTTCAAAATGAGCAACTCCATGGAGGCAAAAAGGAGATTAGTGGTTGTCAGAGGCTAGGGGCAGGGAGAAATGAAGAGTGACTGCTAAGGGGTATGGGGCTTCTCTTAGGGAAGATGAAAATATTGTGCAATTAGATAGTGGTGATGGCTGTACAACCTTGAAAATATACTAAAAAACATGGAATTGCACGCTTTAAAAGTAAAAAGCATGAATTTTATGGTCTGTGAATTATATCTCAATTTTTTAAGAAAAAAAAAGCAATATAGACAGCATGTTTGGCAGACAGCCTGGCAGAAACGAATGCTCAGCAAATACTGCTGTGATTGGGATACAGATTATTGGAAAGAGTAAGGTAACAGAAAAAAGTTAGATGTGGGATTAAACCCTGGCTTTTCCACTCACTAGCTGTGCTGAGTAACCTCGGGCAAGTTATTTCAACTCTCTTCGATCCAGGTTCTGCAAAGTTGAATTGGGAGCCATAATACTACCCATCTTGTTGTGAGTATTAGGTAACACATGTAAAGTTCCCTTGCACAGCACTTGGCATGGCAGGAGATGCTCAATAAACAATAGTCCTCTTCCTCTTTAGTTCCTATTAAATCTCATTCCTGTAATAATTGTCATAACACAGCTGGAGCTGGCCAGGAGTTGGGGTGTTATCCCTGGAACTAATGAGACCCCAGCAGGGATGCTGGGTGGGATCACGCAAAGTGCTTCCACAGAGAGCCCCAAAAGAGAATAACCAGAAAAGCAGGTGAGAATTGCAGTCAAAAGGGAAGCAGAGCTCAGCACTGGGAATGCAAGCCCACAAACTAAGTCTCAGCAGCGTCTGAGACCCTGGCTTTGGTTGCAAAGTAAGTCAAAGGGTCAGGGACCAAGCAAACAAGATCTGGGAGCTGAGACACACTATGTAGGATAAAGGCCATGAAAAAGCAGCGGTGTTAGGGCCCAAGGCAAGGCCAGGCCTGTTTGTTTAAAAGACACTAAACTAGATTGGACCCAAGAAGTGATATCTGTTATCCTCACTAGTCAGTAAATCATTCTCCCTGTCACAGAAGCCTACGTAAAGGGAGGGGATGGAAGGGGAGAGGGGAAGGGGAGAGTGGGTTCTTGGGAACTGGGCGTGATTAATCATCACCACCTCTCCCTGGACAATGAAATTCAGTGTGCAGCAGTTGGGGGTAGGAAATCCTTTCTTGAAAATTCTTCCTCTTCTTATCCCACAGTCTAACAATCCTGCCAAAATATTGCCACAGGATAAATTTAAGGACAAAATACAGTGATTTGTTAGATACAAAATTTCTGAGATGGGAGGCTTTTTACTCAAGAGTTGAAATTGTTGCATTGACAAATGTGGGTGTCTACTGCTGCCGACTATCTTAGGGGGTGGGAAAGGGGAGAATCTGATCCCACGAAGAAATTCCTCTTAGCTGTCTCTTAATCTATTCTGTGATCAATACTCACACTATCATAATACTTAAACTCTTCTCCCTTGTTGTCACTCGTGTACGTATGAATTCATTACCAAGGCCAGATGCAGGACAATAATGGGTCTGCAGATAAAACAAGGGCAAGTTATTTTATTATAATCCATAGAGGAGGTACCTGGTCAACATAATAAATGATACGAGGCACCTTCCCTGCAAATGGCGTGGCCAGTGCAGTTTTTCCTCCTTCCCTCTTCCACAGAGATAGATCCATTTCCTTAAAGGCCATTGGATTCCAAGGCAGAGACGTGCACATATGTTTTTGCTTAGGGCCTGCATGTCCAGTGATGTCTAGGCTGTTTCTCTGGGACCTGGCCAACACAACTTAGTGAGTTTAGGCTTGCAACAGCAGACATTCTGCATTTCAAAAATTTCTCCTTTCAGTAGAGTATACTGCACCTCAAGGCAGAAGCTGGGGACTGGAGCCTACTGGGAATGCAACTATTAACAAAGAGCCGTGAAAGCCTTTGGCTGCTAGGACAATGCTAGGATTCTTCCTGGATGAGCTCCACATCCTGATTTGCACATTTAAGTGCTCCCTGACACACATACCCACTTATACAAATTTAGGTCCACACATACAAGTGACCATCAACACGCATATCCCACGTGCATATGCATCTCACACACTTACGCATATATACACAAGTACCCTTGTGCACATGGTTGAAAATAAACATATGCACACATATGCATTGTTCATATGTATGAGCACAGTTATAAAGACCCACAGATATACATGTGCCTGTACACACACATGTGCACACACACACATGCACACACACACACTCTCTTCGTGCATGTAGGTCCTCATATCCATGGCAGGAATTCTGTGACAATCTTGCGGTGTCCAAATTATAGCCACATTTATAGCCTTCTAGACAATTGCACCCCACTATAAAAGTGACATATGTTAGGAGACATAATGAAAACAATTACAGTATTTGCTCCACCACAAGAAGTCTATAAATCACAGTGCCTTACATTCAGCAAAAGGAGAAAGCAAAGCATTGCTCAGTACATAACCAAAATGTGACCAGGTATTAACATTGGACAGAACTTCAAGTGGAAACATCAAGGTGACAATATTAACACAAGCCAGTAAATAAATAAGGGCTGATTTGGCCACCAGCAACTTCTGAAACCATTCTGATTTGAAATGGATGAGGACCTGAGGGTGAGGCCCATACACATCTCTGTGGCTTTCAAATTGAGACAAGCTTTCTGCATTCCTCCTGGCTTGGGGATATTATTTTTGCTAATGGCATTTCAAGGGTCCAAAGAGGCCATTTGCTTACACAAGAAATGCACTGGAAAGGAGCGACGTCTTTTTTGTTGTCATTTTTCAGCTTGGCAAAAACACATCTCAGAAGTAAAGCAGAAATTTTGGAGGCAGTTTGCCTAAGACCCCAAACCAGATTTACAACCAGATACATTCTGTAGTGGGGCTATATTTGTTCCTAAATAGTTGGCAATGGGAATTATGATTTTCTTAGACTTAGCCTTAACAATCATTGACTCTTCCCTCCCTCCCCATCCTAATGGTACTTCCCACCTCCCACTGCCCATCTCAAACCCTAAGAAGCAAATCTCTCCTTACACCATCAGCCTCAGAGAAACATGAAGCCAGTTGCTCTGGAGTTGAGTTCACAGATGCTTTCTCGGGGCCACAGTCGTGCGCTGCAAGAACTGGAAATCTGGTGGCCAGAGAAACAGGAGATTAGGGGTGGGTCAGGATGTAGAGGTTAGGGAAAGCTGGGCAAAAACTTTGAGTCTGAGAAATCAGAGCCCAGGGTGCTGCCTGGAATTCCAAAATGGGGAAAGATTTCAGCTGCTTTCATATGGAAATTGGCCTGGAAGCAGACGTTGAGTGGAACTGAAGCCAAGACCAAGTTCAGTGAACCTAACACACCGTTCAATCAACCATTGAAACCCGGGAGAAGAGAAGGCAGGAAAGGGAGGGCAGAGGGTCAAAGAGGCTTCCTTTCATTTGGACTTGGTTATGGAGGTGGCAGTTGGAGGGATTAAACACTGGAAACAACTTGAAGGCAAAATCCCGTCTATCCGGAGGATGAGTTCAGCTGGGCTTTAGGTGAGAGAAAAGAAGAGGAGAGAAGAAGGAAATAGAGGAAAGCAAGCGAGCTAGGCAAGAGAAAGAAAGAGAGAGGAAGATAAACAATGATAATCACTCAAAGCAATGATTCTGAAATTGACAAAATAAGCACAATTACATTAATGTGGTGGGTGTAACAGAAAGAAGGAAAGAACTTGAACTTGCCTCTACTCTGCCAAGATTCCTCCCACCACCCCCCTTAGATAAAGGCTTTCAGAGATATGAAGATTCTTAAGGCAGATAACAAATTGCACTTATGGAGGTTTACTTTTGGACTTGTTTTTAGCTTGTTTTTTTTTTTTTCTTAATTGCATATTCAAAGGAAAGTTAAGAAGCATCTACTCTTTGCAAAAATAAGCTAATATGGTTTATTCCTGGATACTTTTTTGGGGACTAATTTCCTGTCTTTTGTCCTTGATTTATTATTGCCTTTATTTGTTCTCCCCCATTTGGTTCATTTCATTCTTATTTTAAAAGAACAGCTCCAAAGACCCTTCTATTTTCATGGAAATTGCTCAGTAGTAATAATTTCAGATAGCTTCCAGAAGAATAATCATCATGCTGGCTGTTTCACCCAAGATGCTTTGCAGCATTTCACATAACAATTTACTAATTAATGACAAATTAAATGGAATTTGGTAAGAAGAATCAGAGGTTAGAGTACTGGTGTATACTGTGTGTAAAAAGGTATGCAAATACCTTCAGCCCATTTGTGGTTCATCAGTGGGAAATAATAGCTATTCTACTTGAAAATTTCAAATGCAGGAGAGCTGCTGCATAGAAACAGAATTTGGAAATTATTCATCATTTTAATTTTTGAACAGTTTCTTAGATTAGACACTGTTCCTTCATTTTAGAGAAACAATGAACATAGTCTTTTTGTTTTAATAACTTTAAAATCATAGGAAGTTGGCCATACTTTGCTGCTTATATTAATTACATATTAGGAGGCGAGAAGCAGTTTTTGGAAATCAGCACTTTGCCTGCTCTCACACCTCTATGGCAGAGTTGAAGCAGCCATCTTGTGGCCGGCAAAGCCTAAAGTATTTACAGAAAAATTTGTCAACCCCTGTCCTACAAGGTAGAGCTAGAGAGAGAACACTTGTCCTAAAGAGAGAATAAAGGTTTTTAACTGAGAAAATAGTAAAAGTATTTTAATGTTTCCTACCACTGCTTAAAGCCCACAAATGGTTGTTATCAATCCAGCTGTCAGAAAATTTGCCAAGTATTCTTTTTTGCTCAATGTACATTGAGGGGGGGAATGCTTTCTTTAGCCAGTTCTTTGGTAGCCCAATAAGCAGATGACTCACCGCAGGGAAACACTAGTCATTCCTAATGAGAAAAGGTTTGCAAAGATTGAAATGTGTCTGCTCTCTGTGGAAGATCCAGGGGAACAAAGAAGGTTTCCTACGTCAAATAGAGTGATTGCTTTGGGCATGTGTCAGTTAATTTATTTTTATTGTTTCTAATTTTGAGAGTGAGACAAAGTATCTTTAGTTTTCATTTTCAATTAATCTTCTTTTCAAAATATTAATGTTTAAAAGAGTTTTGGAAGATGAAAAATTTTTACTACATTTAATATGTTCCCCCCAGGATACCGAGTGCTACAACCACACATCAATTTAATTCCAGATCATATGGAATGTGTCATGTTGATGGGAGCAGAGACAAAGCCCAAAACAGAATAGCCCTTGCATGTCCACAACTTGGTACCACCCAATGGTTGCTATCACAGCCTGGCCAAATGTCAGCTTAAAATGACAAATTTCAAGATCATTATTTTTATGTGAAGTGGTCCCTATTTTTCCCCATCAATAGCTTGATTATGTGTCTGAATTGGCCGGCTGCACGGTCTCTCGGCACAGTCTCAGCACCTTTCCTCCTGGAGCTTACAGTCTCCTACAGTCTCAGCCTCGTATGCACGGTGGTTTGGAAGATGCACTGGACTAGGAGTTTGCAGTTTGACAGACTGTGTGAGCAAGTAATGTGACACATAGAATGTCCTCCTTACTCTCCCTTCCTCGTCCATTCACAGAGTGGGGACGCTTGCCTTCTGCATCCTGTGTGGGATTGGCCTTGCTTACACACCCAGACTCACTCCTGGGGCATAAGGAGCCAAGATAAAAATACTTGGACTTGGGCTTCCCTGGTGGCGCAGTGGTTGAGAATCTGCCTGCCAATGCAGGGGACACGGGTTCGAGCCCTGGTCTGGGAAGATCCCACATGCCCCGGAGCAACTGGGCCCGTGAGCCACAACTACTGAGCCTGTGCGTCTGGAGCCTGTGCTCCACAGCGGGAGAGGCCGCGATAGTGAGAGGCCCGCGCACCGCGATGAAGAGTGGCCCCCGTTCGCCACAACTAGAGAAAGCCCTCGCACAGAAACGAAGACCCAACACAGCCAAAAATAAATAAATAAATAAAATTTTTTAAAAAAGAATTATCTTAAAAAAAAAAAAAAGGTGAATCTTGAAGGATGAGACAGTTAGAAAAACTGTGCATGGGCGGGAAGCATTCCAAATAGACTGTGCAGCAGGGGTAAAGGTGCTGAGACAGGAAAGAGCATTGCACAATAGAGTAACTGAAGTAAGACCTGCACTCGTGACAGACATTACTAATCGATCAGAGCTCTTCTTTCTGTTGAAGATAGACAAAGCCTCAGATTCTCAACACAGCATTCCAGGCAGCCACCACCAATCAATTGGAGTTGGTGAATGATGGAATCCATTTGTCATCCCTGGACCACATGATTTTGGAAGGTCCTCCCAGCCCTGGAATTTTCTGATACTCTGGTTCTCATTGTAGGCAGTATTTGAATACTAGCTCTTGTTCTGAACATCCTTCATGTGCCTGCTTTCTTCCAACTTTATAAACTTCCGGGAGATAATGAACTTTCTCTCTCTCATCCCATTCCATTCAATTCCCACAGCCAAAGCCCCTTTCTACACCTCTATTTTAAAGGAAATTCCCCTTCCATGGTGAACTCTCACCCACATGTAGAGGTTATCTATTGCTGTGCAACCAATCACACCAAATCCTAGTGACTTAAACTAAAAATTAACCTTTCCCCGAGGTTTTGTGGGTTGGCTGATCAGTTCTCGTTCCCACAGCAGCCGTCAGGTGGGGACTGGGGTCAGCCAGAACAGATGGGAGAGCAGAGATGGCTGGGCCTCACTCCCCACTTGGCCCTTCAACCCAGCTTCTTCCTGGCATGGCAGACTGGAGTAGAGTCATGAGAAGCAGAAGCAGATGCTGCAGGGCCGCTTATGTCCGAGTCTCAGAACTTCCATCACGTCACTGCTTCCTATTGGTCAAAGCAAGTCACAAGGCCAGTCCATATTCAAGCCCTCTCCCTTTTTTTATGGGAGGAACATCAAAGACGCATTGTCAAGGGGCATGTTCACAGGAAAGGGGAGAATTTGTGGCCATATTTTTTTATCCAGCCCAACAAAACATTATTTCAAAATTGCTGAGGTGGAACAAACAGCCAGGCTGCCTAAATCCTAGCCCATTGTTCTCTCTACCCTTCAACACTCAGGCCTTAAGGCATTGCTTCCCAGTAGGTAATTGGGAGGCCTAAAGAAATCATGATCATAATCCTGAAGAGCATGGTTGGCCTTGAGCCTCATGCAAACTAAAGACAAACAAAACATTCAATTTGGAATAGACCTGTTTATTGCTATAGTGACACCATATCATTGACAAGGAAGTTCCTGATTAGTTCAATTTCCAGAGAGGGAGAGAGAGCACTCACCTCTGAACCACCTGTACTTTTCCTTTATGGCTTATCTACTTATCGCTTTCTACCTTGTAGAGATAGCACTGATTTTTGTAGATATCATAGTAGAAAGATCTCGAACTCAGGGCATACGCACAATTTGTATCCCAAATGCACCTCATACTAGCTGGGTAGCCTAGGGTTAAATCTCTTTGCCATTGTGTCCTCACGTTTTAAATGAACAAATAGTAACTTGCAAAGTTGTTGTGAGAATGAATGGAAAGAAACACAAAGCTTGTAGTGAACTTGCTAGCCTATAGTGGGGACTCAATAAGTGTTACTATTGCTATTGTTAACTAGGTTTGGTACAGGAAGACTTTCTATAAGAGGCAGTATCAGGCTGAGATTTGAAGAATGGGTAGGATTTGGGTGTTGGGGAGGAACCTGATAGAGAAAGTATCAGACAAAAAACACACAATGTGACTCATTTAGGTGAAAATAACTGTCCCAACCTAGCTGAGGGTCTCATCCTTAAATTTAGCCTCAGTCCATTGGTTTAGGAAATAAAGTAAGGAAGGAGGCTGCGGCCAGATACACAAGGATTTTGACTGTCTGGATAAGGAGGCTGGGTTTTTTCTAGAAGACAATTGAAGGCCACTGAAGGAGAGAGTGACAAAATGAAAAACAAACAATCAGAGGAAGATTTAGGCCCTGCCAGGGCGCAGCAGGATGGCAAGACTAGAAAGACCAGAGGGAGGAGAATCAGTTGGGAGGGGAGACGGTTTGTGGAGGTACAGTGCTCTTGGGAACACCTTCCAAATGAGTGCTTCATATCTCATCAACTGAGTAGGTGGGTGATTTAGAAATATGTCCACAAATTCTTTGACGCTCCTCCTGTGGAAAGACAGGGTCTACTTCCACTCCCTTGAATGTGGGTCTACCTCAGTAACTAACCTCTAATCAACAGAATGTAGCAAAGTGATGGTGTGGGACTTCAAAGGTTGGGTCATAAAAGGCACTAGAGCTTCCACCTTGTTCTCTTTCTCTTAGGATGCTTGCCTTTGGAACCCAGTCCCCAGGCCATGAGGAAGCCAACAGCCCCATGGCAAGGCCATGTGTTCCAGCAGACCCAGCCCCAGCTGAGGTCCCAGCTGACGGCCAGTGTGAACCTCCCCCCATGCAAACGGGGTAGCCTCCAGGTGGCCCAGGCCCAGCCTCTGTTCCCCTCTCTGAGCCCTGCCCAAAGTGCTGAGCTGTGAGCAAGGTAAATGTTGTTGATATTTTAAGCCATTAAGTTTTGGGGTGTTTTGTTTCCTCAGGAATACATAACCGGAAGTGGCTGTTTTAGGTGCTGGCTGGATGTCACGTACAGTCACCTTCTCCTGTTTGTGCAGAAGGTCAGTTATCTAGAAGTCATAGTATTTTTTTGTGGGATGCTCCCCACATCACCCTCTCCATTTCTTTCATAACATTTATCACAATTTGCGGTTATAGACTTTATTTGCTCATTCACTTATTTTCTTTTCCTCTCCCCCTAGAATAGAAGCTCCCTGGGTACCCTGATCTTTCTCACTGTATCCCATCACCTAGCTCAGTGCCTGACACGTGGTGAGCAGGTTAAAAATATCTGTGGAAAAGTAATGAGCGCATCAACACCATGAAATCCGGATACATTCAATTCCATTACACAGGACCCACTTACAAAAGCCATGTGTCAACGTTTTAAGAGAAGGAAAAAATCTATGCAATTTAGGATTTTTAAATTAAAATGATTTGCATTGGGACTTCCCTGGTGGTCCAGTGGTAAAGAATCTGCCTTACAATGCAAGTGACAGGGATTCAATCCCTGGTCAGGGAACTAAGATCCCACATGCCGCGGGGCAACTAAGCCCGCACACGCCACAACTACTGAGCTCCCGCACCTCAACTAGAGCCCGTGTGCCACAAACTACAGAACCCATGTGCTCTGGAACCCTCGCGCCACAACTACAGAGCCCATTGCACCCTGGAGCCTCTGCGCCACAACTGGAGAAGAGAAATCCCGCACGCCACAACTAGAGAGAAGCCCGCACATCACAACGAAGAGCCCGCACGCCTCAGTGAAGATCCTGCGTGCCGTAACCAAGACCCGAAGCAGCCAAAAATAAATAAAATAATAAATAAATCTTTAAAAAAATGATTTGCATTCATTTTTTTCTCATATGAATCGGTAACAGGCAGCCTGTGACCCATCGCTATTACACACACCCCTCCCAGCTCACAGAAAAAGAATCATCTTAGATGCTTCTCCCAAGAACCATTGACACACAGAGTCTTGACAGACCCTCAACAGCTCCGCGTGGCAGGTATTCCTATTCTCAATTAAGAGATGAGGAAGCTGAGGCTTAGAACGATTCCGAAACTCTCTCAAGATCCACGGCTATGCAGTGAAGAAACTAGGGTATGACTGGTTTGTCAAACCAGGTATGACTCCATCCTCGTGTCATGCGGGGCTAGCCAAGTTCAAGTGGCCCAAGAAAGCCTGAGGGGATCCTTCTTTCTGTGTGAGGGCAATCCAAGGATGCTCTGCATTCGTTCAAAGGCAATTCTTGAGGGTATGCAGCGATAGGGGTAAGAGTATATACCGATCCTTCCTTCATTCTTTTAGTCATTCAACAAACTCTTGCTAGGCACATTCATTGTAGAGGCCAGAGCCTGGGAAAAGGACGCGAGCTCGGGGAGTTACAAGGCAACATGGCAGATGCGTACCAGACGTGTAGAGAAGACAGAGGAAAGCACAGAGGATGCTCTGTGGCCTTGTCCGAGGGCTTCACGGTAAATCTCATCCTCTCCCACACAGTCAGGCTCTCGCTTCTCCCCACTTTAGCCTGCTTTCCCCTGAGATATCTTCTTATCAAGAAAGAGTGGGTGGGGCTGAGGACAAAGTCCCCCAAAGAAGCCCTCTTAGGCAAAAGCTAGTGTCTGCAGCCCTCCCGGGGTGCCCTGCATCCCTCACATGCTGCATCACCCTGCTCTTCTGTCCCCAGGCCTCCTGGGCAGGACCAGCGGGCCCAGTCAACACGCTTATGTCCTCAGATGTGGCAAATACAGAGCAGCAGGGAAGCCTACCAATGACAGGGCCGAAATCAATTTTCATTGGGTCCCATGACAGGATGAAATGTTTTTGTTGTAATATTGTCTTGATAAAAGCCATTGTAATATTTAAAATGTGGTATTGATCCTTCTGCGAGGACGGTAAATCCTTGCAGATCCGAGAGCCTGACCACAGAGGATGGGCTGGCTGCCGGGAGACCGTGAGAAACACGGTGCCCTTGGACTCCGCCGTCACATGCAAGAGTGGAGGAGACCAAGCCCGGCCGGCCCTCACGTTCCTCCCACATCAAAGTGGGGATGCCATGATCCCCGAACTGACACAGGAGAACTTGAGAGAAACTGTTTAAACACAGGAATCAAAATATGAAACTAAATCACCTGCTCGTGTTTTATTAGGCCTTGTTCTGAATCAATACAAGACCCAGGGCCCATGATTCCTCACGCTGAAAGGGAATACTTTTTCATCCTAAAACTGAATCAGGCTGCTTAAGTAAAACAGATGTTACCGTTGAGTTCCACGATTCCCAGCCCTCCCCCAGCCATCCTCTCTCCCTGAACTGGACAGAGGGAACCCTCCTGGTGTCCCTGAAATCCAAGTCAGGGCTGGAAAATCCGGAGCCTTGGAATTTCTCAATCCTGAGCCCACAAAAGTTCTCTCTTCTGTTTACCGGGGAGGGAGATCGAGCGGGGTAGGCAAGTCTGTTAGCAGAGGATTTGAAGATACAGTGGCGAACTGAAAGGCAGAGAAGATTTTCATTTCCTGTGTTATGGGGTGAAATAATATCAGTATAAAAAACCTGGCAGCGAGATGGGAGATAGCAGTTTTTACATTGATAAGTATTTGTTCATTTCCTGACAACAAAAAAATATAAATCTCTTCAGAAATTAAATGCCCCGGCTTGTTGGAGCACTTCTGTGGTGCTCTGTGCAAGGCTGGTTCCCTTTCTCTGGGCCTCTGCGGGCCGGGTAATCACAGCATCAGTCATTATCCCTGGATCACGCGGGCAGTGGCAGGGCCCAATTCTCCCACTTTTTTGTGTCACTTATTTTCTCGGCGGGCCCGATTTGCATTTTAATGGAAGTAGTTTATAGACTTCTCCGCTGCCTTCAGAGTGCCACAAGTGGCATCATTAAGTGAGCTAAGCCGGATTAATGCTGATAGTAAAGTCAGATAATACAATAACAGAGGCCTGCTGCCATTTGCATTAGGTGAGCAGCGCGGGGCCGCCTGGTGCCCGGCGATAATTTGTCAGTGCGATATGTTGTACTTGAGAGGATAAGATTAAATTTAGTGGGTTTAACTGTCATCCCAGTAAGTCAATTACTTCATCTTTTCAGCCTTTGAATTTCTTTTATAAATAAAATAAATGGAATATTGAGCTGCTCCGCAGCCATTTCGAGCTCCCATGAAGAAGAATTACACAGGCTGGGCCAAACAAATAAAAGGCTTCGGATTCAGCTCCGTAAACAAAATATCAACTCCATTCAGGTGCCAGCATGGCAACAGCCTCGGAATATTGTCCATCTCTCATCACAGGCATGACAGATTCCATTGTGACTTTAGTTCCTCCATAATAGGAAATATTTATGTCGTGCCTGGGTCTTTTCTATTCCACTCCCTCCCATTGTGGGAAGCAAACACTCCAACACAGAGCCATGGGCCTCTCCGCTCCCTCCCTCCTGGCCCCTGGTTGCCCAGCGCTAAATATTTAGTGTTGGGGGCGGATATTAAGAAAGCCCCATGACCCAACTGAGAGAGAGAAGATGCATCTGATTTCAGGCAGGTCTCAGATAAACAGAAGGGTTCAACTTCCTTCACACCATCTTCCTCTCCTCCACCCTGGGTTGCTGCCAGTGAAGATGACATCTCTGGATGAAAAGCTGAGCTATCTAAGCTATCTAAGATAGCGAGTGGGATCTTGATAGAAGACCGTCAGCATCTTCATTTATTCACAGAAAGAGGGGAGGAAAAATCAAGGAAAGAAAGAAAATCAAGCAGTTAAACCTTTACAGGCACCCACCAGTGCAAGTTATGTCTTAGGAGACCTGACTCTGCTGTCTTCTCCACTGACTAATAAGCATCCTTTTTTAAAAAAAAAAAATAGGTAATCTCTGTGACTGCTGTTCTTAATCATGGATGGATGGATGGATGAGTGAGTGAGAGAAAGAGACAAAGGGCATAATCTTTGTCAAGACCCTAGAAGACTGGTAGCTAAAAAGCACAGCACCAGGTATTGATGACCCACCCCTGGGGAGAACCAGGATTCCAGCCAAACGTATTAGACTGTGTATACTCCATGCTCTGACCTGTTTTGGGTGCTACAGAACAAAAGGAAAGGCATTAAAGATGGTCCTTGGAGAGATGCAGGAAAATGTTCAAGCAGCCAGCCTTTAATGAAGAACCCACGGTGATGCAAAGATGAGAATGAGGGCCCAAGTGGCCCTCTGGTTCCTTCTCAGCCTCCCACCCTCTGCTTCCACTCCTCTACACAGATCTACTTCAACACGCTCCGCATCGGCATAGGCTACGCCTCCTTTTTTTGGTGAGCCTTCCTCTTCTTTCTTCACCTGGCTAAACCCTAGCCTTTTGCAAGACCCCGGTCATGCATTTCCTCCTCCGTGAGCCTTGCCCAGCCCACACAAACCGATGAAGACTTTCCCTGAGCAACCCCTGATAACAGCACTGAGTGAACTGCTCTGCAAACATTTATTGGCACGCCGCCTCCCCTACCAAGCAACAGGTTCCTTGAGAAAACAGCACCGTAACTCCCTTGTTCATTCATTATATCATTCTTACACCCATCAAGTACCATGAAGTTCTTGGTATGTTTCTCCAGTCATAGACATCTGTTGTTTCTGGGTAGAATATCTTGGGTAGACCAGTAGACTCCATCGCTCTTAACCACTGGATGGTGTTTTCTGTGCGGAGATCTGTGTGGAGTGCTGTGCTGAGTACTGTACCGACTGCTAGGGACACAGAGATGAATGTGTCGCAGTTCTCGCCGCTGAAGAGTTGAGCGCAGGAGGTGAAACAGGCGTGTAAGCAATTCAAATACAATGCATGCCTAATTGTTCCGGTGTTGAGCGCAAGACTTGACCTGCAAGAGATGCTAAACAAATGTTGGTTAAATAAATGAAGTTTTGATGAGATGTGGGGACTTAGCCTGGGAGATTCTGGAAATTCTTTAATGTTATAGCTGCGAGACTGCTATCACATCTTTCTCTGTCCCCTTCTTGGTCTCTAACCCACTCCATCTTCACTGTCACTGTCAAGTATTTCAGCAAAAGAACTGGAACAACCTCTCCAGAAGGTACCATGAGCCTTAAGAAGGTAAAAGCTGAAAACCATCTCAGGTGAATGGAGCTATTCATGCTTTCTGAGAGTTCTCTGGAGGATCCATCTCAAGTCTACAGACCACATCGCCCCAACAGAAATCTCCCTAAAAGACACCAATTCCCATCTGAATGCTTTCCGATCTCTTACTATGTGGCAGCACTCTGTTAGTTAAATACTTCAGAGGAATCTAAGAGTGAATCATATTCTGTCTTCAGTCAGTTCAAAATTCTACTTCATTTGGGTGATATGGTTTGTCATGGGGAGCTGTTAGTGCAAACAACCTGCCTCCTGGATTCTGATTTGTGTCTTCAGTCAACTGTCAAAAATCTGCAAGTCAACTATTACTAATAACAATAATGACTATTACATTTGTATATGTTGTATACTTAAAAAAATTTAAAAGTACTTTATATATCCTTTATCTCCTTTGTTAAGTGCCAAGTGTACCTTCCCTTGCACCCTGCCCCAAGAAAGCTTCCAGGGGCTGATAGGGATTCCTACTGGGAAGGCTTTGCAGGAAAGAAAATGAGGTGTGTGTGTGTGTGTGCGTGCGTGTGTGCACACGCGCACGCACACACATGCGCGATGTGTGCCTTTCTCTGAGCTGATTCCAAAGCCAAAGATATAAATGACTTTTAGATTGCCCCTTGTTTTGTATTATCCACGCCTCTGCCCTTCACTAGTGCAGATAATCGAGAGTTCACTGTACTGTGATTAATTATACAGCAGGACTGAGAGCCAGCAGTCACCAAAGTGCTAGGAATTTCAGGCACAAACCCTGTTTACCCTTTACACTTTAATAGGGACAAGGATTTTGTTTGTTTACTTGTTTAATTTTGTTTGTTTACTTGTTTAATTGTTTAACTAGATCTGGTATTGACTTAGTGCCCAATCTGTGCCAGGCACTCTGCTAAACACTCTTCAATACATCACCTCATGGCGAGTACTATTATTATTCCCATTCTAGAGCTGAGAAAGCAGAGCGTAAGAGAAATTAAGTGACTTTCCCAAGGTCACACAGCTAGCAAAGTCTAGAGCCAGGCTGTCTGCAAATATTTTGTAAAAATACGATTAATGACTTAATCAGTGACTTTGCTTTATTGTCTAACAACCATAGGTATTAAACACATACTTCTGTTTTAGCCTAATTGCTCCAATGATTTCCCTCTAATATCTTCCGTATGGAATCCAAAACGCTTTGCAGGATTCCAGGCAAAGTTTTCCTGAGTCCATGGACAGTTCAAGAAAACAAGTTCTGATCATTCAGAGCCGTGCATGAGGTGTAAACCTCAAGAGGTTAGAGCTGAGGCTTGTGGCCCAGGCAGTTAAGGTGATGGCAACATAGCACATTGTAGGTTCCCTTCTTTAAGTAGTTTCCCTTCGAGTAAAGGGAAAGAAGAGGTACTCGCAGGGGTGGAATATATGCCAAGATGCTGTACACACATGGCCTCATTAATCACGGCAATCCTGAAAGGTTAACGCTATTACTCCCTTTACACAGAGGAACCAGGGGTACAGGGAAATAAAGTGTGTACACTCACACAGATCAGACCCAGCTCCCTCTGGCTTCAAAGTTCGTATCTTTCCAGCCCTCTTGGAAGTTAAACTTATAAACTATAAAACTACACTATTAACAATACAATGTCAGAAAACTTGATAAGATTTTAGCCTACATCTATGTGATATAACACATTTTTTTGTCAAATTTGTTTCAGGCTATGACCCTTAAGAATAATGATTAATTTCAGCTCTTTGCATGTGAACTATTCTCTGTCTTAGTCAAAACAAACAAATAAACCTTTGCATTATTCATTCCAGGCCTAAACATTGTTCACTTCTTGTTTCCAACTACATCATTTCATTTTTTCTGTCTCTTAACCCTATTCTTGTTTATACTATTTCTAAATGTAGTCTTAAAACCATCCCATTGTTCCTGTTTTCAAATGAAGGTATATCTAGTTGATCTTTGATATAACCAATTCCTGTGTCTCACTTTCTGCCCACAAGTTTGCCTATATAGCTACCCTACACTCTCCAATTACATCTTTCTTTCTCTTTTTAAAATTTATTTTCTTACACCAAATGGGAAGTACTTGGTCAGCATATCCCATATTATATAGTCCTTCATGGATTTGAGAAGCTCACTTACACAGCTATGTTTTATTAATTTACTTTTACATTTTAGTCAAAAAAGAATGTGCCAAAGGAAAACAGACTTCAAATGGAATTCATCATTTCGAAGCACAGTTCCATAACCGATTTGACTTCCAGTTGTTTTATTATTCCAATTAATCTCTTTAAACCTCTCTAAAGAGCTGGCATTTACATTTTTCATTTCCATCGTTAGGAACATTCTTCTAATAATAATATTTCCTAATGCCTACACTATTTCTGGGTTTGATTCCGCGATACGTGGTAGCACTAATCAGCAACCTGAACCTGAGTGTTCGTACAGATATCAGTGTCCCATTTTCTCTAAAATTAGCAATGTCACGCAAGCTTTCAGATGCTGTAATTACAACCGCAACAGAGCAGAAAAGCTCCCAACAGCCACCCAGGCTCCAGCAGCTCCAGAATCAGCCCACCCCATCTGGAAATTCAAGTGTTCCTTCCTCTCTTTCACGTCTGGCTTTCAAAATAGCTCCCTTCTGCTTGAGTCCCTGCTCCAAACCCCTGATACAATGCAAGTTCTGTCTCCAAACATGTCACGAGCTCCTTCCCGAATGTCCATGGGTGTTAGCATCTGGACTGACCTTGGGTTGCTGTCTGAGGCCCCAGGTCACAGAGTGCTTAGTCCTTAAATACATCAGCCGGGAAAAGGCCAGACCAAGTCCTCTGAAAGTCAGAGGGGACAGCTGTCTGCACAGGTGATGTGGAGAAGGCCAGAGAACACCCTTGTCCCCAGACATCTGGCCTGTTGCTCCTTCCCAGGACACCCAGATTGCCAGCTCCTTGGACTGAAGGCAGTGGAGTCAGGGCCCTTGTCCCTCTGCTTTACGGAGACTCACCACAGTGGGCACTCAGACAAAGGTACGACCTCCCCCCTGGCTGAAGATTCTCCTCCCATCCCTCCCTCCTCTCCTTGGCTGTGAGCAGTGCCGGGCAGCCAAGAAGAAACCCCTTCCCTCCTTTCTCTCAGTCCCTGCCCCTGCTACTCCCCCTTCGAAGAGGACAGTGTCAGTTGTGTGACCTTGGGCACATGTCTTGACTTCTTCCCAGGTATCCCCCCCAAGAACTGGAGTCCCATGTAAACATAAGTTAGATGAGCTCAGACACTGGACCTTGTTTAGCGCTGTACCCTGGCACCCAGCACAGAGCTTGAAATATCGCATGCACTCAAAAAATATTTGTTGAATGAATAACTGAACTTTGTAACTGAGGACACTACCTACCTCAGGGAGTTTAGAAGGGATAGCTGTTTAAAGATTATCTAAGAAAATCTGTTTTAAATTAGTTTGTTCCCATCTCTTAAAATTAAACCTCTCTAAAGAGGTTAGCGGTGACTTCTAAGCAAAAAAAAAAAAAAAAAAAAACCCACATATCCCAGAGGTATAAGGTGAGTGTGAGAAAGAGAAGAGGTTATAAAAAAAGGTATCCAAATAGGCCTATGTGGTGGCTTTAAAATGTCCACAAATCCCTTTATATTCCTTCCTTCAACAGTGGAGCTTAATTTCCTTCCTGTGAATAATCTGAACTTAGTGACTCATTTCTAACAAATAAAATAAGTAAGAAGTGACAATGTTCAGCTTTGGAGACGAGGTCATAAAAGGTACCACGGCTTCCTGCTCGCTCTCTTGGATCACTCACTCTGCAGAAACTAGCTGTCACCTCATGGAGACAGGTGAGAAACTGAGGCCTCTAACCCACAGCCAGAGAGGGACTGGTGTCTCGTGCAAACAGCGAGTGTGCTTGGAGGTGGATCTTCCAGCCCCAGGAAAGCTTCCTGATGACTGCAGCCCTGGCCTGAACTCTGGTCTGAGCCAGAGTCACTCAGCTAAGTTGCTTCTGAATTCTTGGCCCTTGGACCGTGAGATGATTTGTGTTTGTTGTTTTAAGCCACTAAATTTTGCGATAATTTGTAATGCAGAAACAGATAACTGATACAGCCCCATAAAACCCTCACCAACAGGCCTGTCCAGCACTCCTGGGCTCAGAACTCCCTCACTTCCTTGGCAGGTAAGTCCCAGGTCTGCTGGTAGCAGGTCCTGGGCAGGGAAGTACCTGCCATCCCTCTTTCTCCTGCAGACTGGCACGTTTGCCCCTCCTTCCAGGGTTTTCCTGATATTGGCAGCTCCAGTTGTCATTGCCATGGCAGCTTTAGACCCCTGTCTCTGTTTTGGCTTCCACAGTAATCTCTTGGCAGAGATCAAAACATCCACAGGCCAAATAGGTCCCTAACTCTTCTTTGTTTGACTTGCATTTTGTTTTGTTTTAAGATGTGAGCTATTCTTTGAAAATAGGAAGGGTACTTTCAATTAGGATGATGAAATGACCCATATGTATTTAGTTTGTCTCTCACCAATTAAAAATAACATCAAAAGAAAAATTGTAAAATTTTTAAGCTGCAAATACCAAAAAACATGGAGATTGGACAACAGCAGACAAGAGATTTCAACAGAAATCTATTTAGAGGCGAGTGGAAGCGTGACAATGGACTTTGAGGGAAGGAAGCTCAACGTGGGGAACTATGGAGGATTATACTTATTAAAAGTGGACCCAATATGCCCTGAACACTCTTGGAAAGGCTCAGAACTTCTGAACATGAAACCTCATAAAGAAGACATGAGGTGTGAGGCTGAAAACAGGATAATTGGTTGGATAGCTGTATATGGAGAGTTGGAGCTCCTGCCTTGCAAGCACCTATGCAGTCTGGCAACCAGCACCCCTCCTTGCCAAGTGCTTTGGCCTTGACAGGAGACTGTGGCTTACTCTTTGGGGAAATTGAATCTGAGAATCTCCAGACTTGGGAACACAAGCCAAGTTTGGTGTGGGAGACACTGGGACACAGGGCTGATGAAGAAGCTTTCAATATTTTCCCCTGCCCTGTTTTAAAAATCTCAGTAGCTTCATTTATGACTACCAGGTAGGAGGTTTGAGGATAATTCTTGAAATCAACTGAATGGTCTCATGGAAGTGCCATGTTAATAGGCTGACATTAAGAGTCCCCCTCAGAGAAAATGGTGACTCACTGTTTAACCACCTTACAGAGAAGCCCACCAGTGAGCAAGTCTCACCCAATGCATGGAGCTTCCAGCTAACTTCCAGTGTCCTGCTCCGAAATGTGAACAACCAGACAAGGACCACCAGTAATTTGAGGAAATACTGACAGAAAAGTCAGAGATTAAAAAATAAAAACCAGGGCTTCCCTGGTGGCGCAGTGGTTGAGAATTTGCCTGCCAATGCAGGGGACACGGGTTCGAGCCCTGGTCTGGGAAGATCCCACATGCCGCGGAGCAGCTGGGCCCGTGAGCCACAACTACTGAGCCTGCGCGTCTGGAGCCTGTGCTCCGCAACGAGAGAGGCCGCGATAGTGAGAGGCCCGCGCACCGCGATGAAGAGTGGCCCCCGCTTGCCGCAACTAGAGAAAGCCCTCACACAGAAACGAAGACCCAACACAGCCATAAATAAATAAATAAATAAATAAATAAATACAATTTTAAAAAAATAAAAACCAAAACCAAAACAAACACACACACACACAGAGAAGAAAGGAATCAGAAGTAAACTTTAAAAATATAATCAATAATCTGAAACAAGAAAAGATACTATATTAGTTTTTCAAGGCTGATACAAAAAAATTACTGCAAATTGGGTGGTTTAAACATAGATATTTATTATCTCATACTTCAGCAGCCAGAAGTCTGAAATCAAGATGTCAGCAGGGTTGGTTCTTCTGACGGCTGTGAGGAAGAATATGGTCCAGGCCGGTCCCCTAGCTTCTGTTGGTTGCTGACAATCCTTGCTATCTGTTGGTTTGTGGTTGCATCACCCCAATCTCTGCCTCTGCTGGAATATGGCCTTCCATGTGTCTCTCTCTGCATCTTCACATGGCCTTCCTATAAAGACACCAGTCATTAGATTTGGGTCCCATCATAATCCAATATGACCTCATCTTAACTTAGCTAATTACATCTGCAAAGATGTTATGTAAACATGAGCTCACATTCTGAGATTCTAGGTAGACCTGAATTGGGTGGGGGCACTATTCAACCCAGTACAGACACTATACTGAAACAGCAACAAAAGCAAAGGAACAACCAAAGAATAGGAAAGCACACCTGGAAATGAACCTAGAGCAGCCAAAGTAAAAAATTCAATAAAATATTCTATTAGGGTTCACACAAAGAAGCAGAACTACTCTGAATATTATAGAATAAGGAATTTTTATAGGAATTTAGACTTTACACATTGTAAAAAAGTAAAGTCTTGAAAGGGAAAGTAGAAGATCAAGGAACAGCCCTAACCAGCCCTCCTGAAGCACAGGTACCGGTGGACAAGTTGGTGATTTCAGGCACCTTCAGCTTCTGGAGTGGGGCTGTGAAGGGTTGCTGGGTAGAAGTCTATGGGAGCTGCTTCTTCATAGCTCCTGTTGCAGTGAGTTTACAGCCAAGCATCTGATGGGGGCTTGGAGTCACTGTTGGGCAGTAGAGCCAACACGAGGGAAAAGAGCTGGACCAGACAGGGGAAGAGTATATCGAGTGGGCAAGACAAATTGGAACCTGCTGGCACCTCTGTCTGTGTTTCGCCACTCACCACTTCTAACCACGATGAGCTCCAGTGGTGATGACTATTTCCTGTCTACCGCCCAAGTCTTACACAAACTTCTCTTTGGGCCAGCTAAAACTCCAAACCATACAGAGTAGGTGATTGGGGGGAAATATAGTTTCATGTTAGCCAGGTTCACATAGTGGAAAATCAACATGGTGGAACCACTCATGGTAGCTGATTCTAGAAAATATACATTAGTCTAACCAAGCTGATATGGTACAAAACTGGCATAGAGATGAGGAAATTGTGCAGAAAGTAGAACAAAAAGATAAAGAGAAGACAGAAAAGTTAAGAAAGTTTGAGATTTGGTCCAAGAGGTCCAATATTCAAATTATAGAAATTCTTGAAAAAGAGAACAAATAAACCAGAGAAAATAAAATTATTACAGAAATTAAGGGAGCTTCCCTGGTGGCACAGTGGTTAAGAATCCGCCTGCCAAAGCAACGGACATGGGTTGGGGAAGATCCCACATGCTGCAGAGCAGCTAGACCCGTGTGCCACAACTACTGAGCCTACACTCTAGAGCCTGCGAGCCACAACTACTGAGCCCACATGCCACAACTACTGAAACCCGCATGCCTAGAACCTGCAACAAGAGAAGCCACTGGGGCTTCCCTGGTGGCGCAGTGGTTGAGAGTCTGCCTGACAATGCAGGGGACACGGGTTCGAGCCCTGGTCTGGGAAGATCCCACATGCCGCGGAGCAACTAGGCCCGTGAGCCACAATTGCTGAGCCTGAGCATCTGGAGCCTGTGCTCTGCAGCAGGGGAGGCCGTGATAGTGAGAGGCCCGCACACCACGATGAAGAGTGGCCCCCGCTTGCCGCAACTGGAGAAAGCCCTCGCACAGAAATGAAGACCCAACACAGCCATAAATAAATAAATAAATAAATAAAATTAAAAAAAAAAAAAGAGAGAAGCCACTGCAATGAGAAACTGCGCACCACAACGAAGAGTAGCCCCCACTCGCCACAACTAGAGAAAGCCCATGCGCAGTAACAAAGATCCAACGCAGCCAAAAAGAAAAGAAAAAAAGAAAAGAAATTAAGAGAACGCCACAGAAGTGAAGAGAGCTAGGCTCCAACTTAACAGGGTTCCTCTGGTACAAAGTGTAATGAATGCAAGAGAGCCAAGGTTCATAACTAAACTTTCAGAATACCCTGGGCAAAGGTAAGATACTAAAATTCTACAGGAAAACAAAATACCAGATCACATAATGAGGACTGAGAGTCAAAAAGGATAACATTGGAAATTCGAAGACAATGGAACAATGCCTTCAATATGGTGAGGAAATTTATCTTGAATTCTCAACCTAGAATTCTATACCTAGCCAAAATATTCAAGTGTATAGATAGAATTTTTAGACACATTAAGGATAAAAAAGTTACTTCTCATGCACAATTTCTGGAAAAGCTACTGGAGTCTGTACCTCAGAAAAACAAAATAGTGAATAAATCAAGATTGGAGTATGCTGGAGTATAACACTTTAAAGTCACAAAGGGAAATCTCAGGTTGACAGTTATGTGCCAGGGCTAAGGAGTAATTCATAGTAATTCAGGAGAATGGATAGTTCTTCAAAGAAAAAGTAGAATCAATATATATGACAATATAAAAAATATAGATGGGTATTTGAGAGCTGCTGGAACATTAGGGGGGGAAATGACAAAAAATTACCCTCCCAAAATTCATAGAAAACCAAAGAAATTAAATCATAAGGCAACAGTTAATTCCAGGAAAGACAAAAAATAAAAATTATTTGAAAAAGGAAGTGTAATCATAATAAGCTACTTAGCCCACTGGTTTTTGTACAGTGATAATGATATAAATTTTGACTATTGATTTCACCAGCAACTAGGACCTAACAGTACTGAGATGATAAGAAAGAGGAAGTGGGAGAGGAAGTTCATATAACTACCATAAAAAGAAAGTTACAGGTTGGTAGATAATGTTGAAAATTGATAAATTAAGAAATAGTGGTATGAAAGAGTAGGACAGAATAGTACTGTGTTTTTATCATAAACCTTAATACTATTAGAGGTTTTTTAACATGCATAAATATTAACTTAATAAAATAAGTTAATTGCTGTTGCTGTCCAGGCCCTTAGTCGTCTAATTTAGGGCCTGTTGAACCTAGAGTATGAGGACTTATCTATAATATTACTGAAAGAGGAGAAAAGAAAAAGATCTGGAGGAACTGGGCAGCCTCAGCAAGCTAGCCCAGACAGATAACAAGGAAAGACTGGGGCACTCTCAGGAAAGGAATAAATCACTGGTGGAGGCTGGAAAGGAAGAAAGCCAAAGAGTAAAAGAGAACTGGGGGTGAAACGCATCTGAGGAAGAAAGCAAGGTCTGCACCAGAGGGAGTCAAGTGTGGGTCCTAGGATCCAAGACAAGTCTGGAGGAGAGCTCTAGCTTGGCAAAGCAAAGGGGTCAAGGATGCATGGTCCAGAAGGGAGGGCTGAGCATTTGGCCCATTGGCTGCTGCACCATGGCACAAGCCAGGGTAACCTGCTTAATGGCCAGGCTGAACAATGATCAATTGTATTAAGACCCTGGAAGCTTCGAAGAAAAAGCAGCTCACGCTACGCTTGCTCTGATAAATGACCAGCTTCTATTTTTATTTAATCTTCATTTATAGGCCACACTTCTCTTCACTAAGAGATGGAAAGCAAGGATCTGAGTAACATCCCAGATGTCTGAAGCCTGTGAGGCGTCCTTGAACCTTGAGAGTTGCCTGGAAGGAGTGACACTGGGTGGGCTTCAAGGACCAGATGTCTTGGGAGGCCCCAGGGAAGCGTCTCAGCCTCTAAACCTCTCTGGGAACCAGGGTCTGCTTTAAAGCATCCTCTCCTCCAAAAGTGACGCCAAGCCATCATTTTCTGCTCTTGGCAGCAGCACAAACCTTTCACTTAGACCTGATGTACTGTGTGAAAACAGGAGTCTGCAGGCCATTCGTTCCCAGCCCTGTCAGCTGGGAGAGCGGCATTTCCCTCAGGAACCATCAAGAGGAAAGTCGTACATTCAGTTCACCAAATGGTACCAAGTCCCCAGCCCTGACCCCTTCTGACTGGTTGGTTTGTTCCTTCCTCAAGACCAGATTTACATAGGGTGATACCATTCACATAGGTGACACATGGAGAGGCTGGGCCTCATGATCTACAGAATCTCCTGCCGTGTAAGCACAATAGAAGAGGGACTCACCAAGCCACAAGAAAGCCGGCTCAACAGGTCCAAAGGCAGCACAGGGACACCATCGTGCCCTGGGGAGCTGGAATGCTGAGTACTTTTGCAGAGATTTGGGGGAAGACATTGTTCAGAAAATGTTGCAATCCATATTTTTTCCAGATGTGAGGGTGATCTGCCTCCAACATCTGCCACTCAATACATATTTGCAATGCTTTATGGCACTTTTTGTTTACAAGTCAGACCTTTCGCATTGGATGGCTAGCCCCTCATGGGCCAGGATCATGTCTTACACTGAGCATATGGTAAGTAAGTAAAAGTTTGTAAAATAAATGGGCCATGCTTACTAATTGATTTATTAAGTGTAGCAAAGGTCAGGGTTTCAGGAAAAAAAAAAAAAAAAACACCCAATGTGCATTCCCATCTAGAGAATCCTGGGATATTGGGGCAGGACATAGGTCATCGTCTATCTTACCCTTGGCTTCCTGGACAAAATGAGAGAGAGTCTGAAGATGTACAATTTGGATTCCGAAGCTTTGAGATTTGGTTAAGATTTGAAAGTGAAGAGGGAGACAATGGAAAAAGGAAAACTGATTGAGCACCAACTGAATACCGGTCACTACATTGGGCATTATCGTCTCAATAGAAATCTGTATTATTATTTCTATTTACAGATGAGAGGCTGAGAGAATAACTTCTCCTTAGTGAAGTGGGCAGAAGCGATGATTTGCACTGGCCTCTTCTTGCCAGTGGCAAGCTCACTCAGTCTCTTTGCTGAGGGCGCTGGCCATTAAATCACAAGTTGGACCCACCATAGTGAGAAGCAGAAACGGGAATACTGATGCCAATTAGAGGAACCATCTGTGTATAGGTGTGTGACATTTTTGGAGAACTTGGGGGAGGGAATAAAGAAAGGTTAGATATCCTGTAAGGACACTGGTCAAGGCACCTTAAGTCAAAACCTGTTGAGTTTATTACCCACACCCTTAACTGTATCACAAGACTGCTGTGACCTAGAGGGGCAAAGATTTACACGCAAATGAACAGAAATGTACCTCATTACCGAATACAAATCTCCTCTTTCTGAGAATGTCATTCTTTTCACCTGGGCACATGGTTTAGAGGAGATATGTGCTGCCATTAGGAAGCGAATATGTGCTTCCTAAACCGTGTGCTTCCCACTTCCTTCATTTGTCCTAATGTTCACCTAAACCACACTTTATCTCCCTTTCATATTCAGAAATCTTCCTGAGTATTCTCCAAAGAAACATCTAGAGATCTTCCCAAACCTTCAAATTTGTGACTGTGGAAATTTTATTTAGGCTGTTGGCTTTTTCCTAAATTACATTTCCAACTAGAGTCACATGTTGCCTAGACCTAGTCTCCACCAAATGTTCACCACTTTACAACTTAAACTAAAACTACATGCAACTATTCCTCAAACAATCCCTGAGTTTGCTTTTTCTGCATCACAAGGATTACGCATTGAGGTGAGTAGAGATCTACAAAACCCTGTTGCGGTGTGGGTTCTCAGTCACTCACTAACTCTGCAAACCAGTGACTGTGATTCAAATTTGTGTCTCAGGGCAATTATAAACTCCTCCATGTCATAGGCTTTCCAGGCCACTCTCTTCCCCTACTAATCATCAAAAGAGCTAAATCTGATACATTCAAGGGTCTATGTCAGAGGCTGCAAACTAGGAGCTCATGGGCTAGGTCCATCCCACTGATGTATTTTATTTGGCCAACATAGTATTTGAAAACATTGGCTTGGTTGCCAACACATAAAGAGTTTCCCATAAATTATCTGGATTTCTGGCTTCTTTTGAGAACTTGGAGGGTCTAGCCCTAGTGCTGGGATCCAGTCAGCCAGAGGAGTGGGATGGTAGCTACCCATTTAAATGAGTCATCCTCACCTCTGAGATCCATGGTCCTTACAATTCTCCATTGTCTTATAGCCAACCCTCTTCTCTCATTTACCTGGCATGCCTGTCATTGGTGGCCTTTTAAGATTTTGACCCTTGATCTGTATAGTTTATCTAAAGTTTTCCTGAGTATGATATACATATCTACATTGCATTCAACTCAATTCTGGACCATTTTCTTTTCTCTTTCTACTCTCTCTCTCTAGATCAGCACATTTATTCCCATGGTTTTCAATGTTTTCTATGTGTTTCTGACTCATGAATTTATGCTCAAGCCTAGAGATTTACTCTGAACTCCATACTCATATGCAGCTACTTACTTGGCAAGTCTATTTGACTATCTCATAGGCGTCTCATCCCTACCATGTCCAAAGCAGAACTCCTCATTCCTCCTGCCCCCCAAAAACCTGTACCACCTGTTTTGTGCACTTTAATAAATGACACTAACACCCATCCAGTTATCCAAGCCAGAAAATCTGAGTCATCTTTTATTCTTTCTCCCTTAACCCTCACACATATATATTCCCTCAACTCTCCTGTCAAGTCTACCTCCAGATCATATTTCAAATCTGCCCACTTCTCTCCATGCCCAGAGTCACTTTGAAGGTCCAAGCCACCATCATCTGTCACCAGTATTATTAGAATAGTATCTTAATGCCTTGATGCTCAAAGTATTGTCCACAACCAGCTGTATAGATGCCATTGGGAGGTTGTTAGATATTCAGAATTTTTACCCCCTACCTTCTAAAAAAGAATCTGAATTCTAACAAGAATGTGAAATGCATGAATACAGAAACAAATGAAGAATTAAAAGCTCAAACTTTAAAAATCAATTGTGATGAGTGGCCAGGAAACATCTTTCAAACTCTGAAAAAAAAAAAAAAAAGTCTCTCTAGATATTCAGGTCAAGGACAATGCCCTAATTATTGTCCGTATAGGGGATAATCTTTGGCAAATCCATTTCCTTTATAGTAATGCTTCTTTTTTTACAGCAATTTACTGATTAAATAAGGTCTGATACTCTGATTTGAAATTGCAAACATTGCTGATATTTGAAAAGTAAATAAAACAAACAGCAAACCCAGAACCACACAGTAACGCCTCACATTTGGATTAGTGATAAAGAACTTCCACAGACATTTCTTCATTTGAGTCTGTAATAGCTCTAAGGGGAAGGCAGAGCAGGGCTGGTGAGCCTCATTTTACATAGGGAGAAACTGAGATTTCAAGAGACTAAATGATTTGTTATGATTACACAACTTGGAACTGATAAAGCAGTACTTTAAACGTAGATTTCTCTAACTCCAAGGCCAAAATGTTCTCCAGCGTATCGCATTCCCTTCATAAATATGAACTGCAGCTACATTCACCAAACAGACCCTTAGTTAAGATACAGAGAAATCACATGTGTAAACAGAGGTACGTCTGCACTCCTGGTAACCACCCTTTCTCACTATGGACATCAGCCAACACATAGTCCTTGGCTAGGAGAGCTGTGGACAAAGAGGGTCATCTCTCCAAATATTCTGTGTTATTTGTCTTTTAGATGTAACAGACAATCATTTTAATGTTCAATCAGTTTCAAATACATTTATTTCAAACAGTTGGCTCCACGACGAATCAAGAAACTGAAGGCAGAGTCTAAATTTGGGCTTCAAAATCTGTTTCCAAGTATTAATTTTGAGTGGAAACAATTTTGGTTGAATTTGGGGATTATAAATATCCCCCAAGAGTTTTTCGGCTCTAGGCCTCCTGTCTCTAAGTTTCGCTCTGGTTTCAACCTAGGGGGTTGTTAGATTAGAAGTAGACAGCTTTGGCATGTGGTTACTCCAAACGCCTGTAACCGTCTTTAAAACATGAGCTAGAAATGTTGATATTATAAATGACCATTTTTCCAAAATAAGGTTTGCAAGAGTTGAAAGTGGAGTCGGATGCCAGAAAGTCTTCGAAGGAGGATTTCCATTCAGCGAGATCTGGTTACCTATTTCATAACAAAGAATAAAGAAAAATCTTGGGGCTGCAATTCATACACTTTTGGACCGAAAACAATGGGCTCAGTGGGGACACTGGATTTATAACTCTTTGGAGGCACTAACTTTACCCACCCGTGTAGGAGCCATGGATAATTTTAGACAGACAGGCACTGAAAAAAATTCCTGAGATATTAAGGGGCACCAAAAGTCACTTACAGAGGGGTGGTGTTTCACTTGGAATAAATAACACAACAAGAAAAGCCATGCCTACGAACCCCTGTGGTAATATTATACCAAGAAGAGGATTGTTTACGGAAAAATCAAAGTATGTTTTTAAGTCAGTTATGACCCTCTTAGCCAGTAGTTCAAATTCAAGCCCATCATCGTGAAAATATTATCATTGAAAACCACAACTGTTGTACTTTCCTTTAGAGTAGGCTGTGCTTTCATGGCTGGTCTGTGCACATAAACTTGACCAGTGTCTACAGGGAAATGGCCCCATTTCTGCTGTGAATAGCCCATAATTTCATGGTCTAGTCTTAGAGTGTTTTCCTCCTAAGGCTTGCAAGACCCTCACCACTGGATGACGTGAGTGCTGTGTGACCTGTACGGGGAGGGCATCCCTGAAGTCAGACGCTCAGGATCGGAGGAGAGGGAAAGGCAGGCCCTCAGGTTTAGGTCCTGGTAACTGAGGCATGAATGGATGGGATTTTCAGAGAAAAAGCTAGAATTGGTAAGAACACAGGTTAAAACCCAGGGAGCTGAAGCTATCACGCAGTTTAAAAGGAGAGTGAAAATGCAGACAGAAGAGAGAACCAAAGATCGGAAATTGACGGAAATTGAATTGAATTGAGTGCAAGAGCAAGGGCATGACCAGTATAAACTGTTGATTCTGCACTTCATCTCTGCATCTAGAAATGAAATACTAGAGTTTCTTAGATCAAGTTCCCTGGGAAACAGACTCTGAGAAGACAATTTGCATGCAGGAGGCTTGCTGGGGAGTGGGAACAGAGCTGGGCAGAGAGAGGGGTTGAACTACAAGAAGGTCCCAGCAGAGGTCTCTGATCCATGGGGAGGTCTGGAGCTCAGAGGGCCCTTTAGACCTATCCTTCCTTGAGGCAAGGGGACCAGGCATGCACGATCCCCACTAGCTGACCAATCGCTGAATAAGCCCCAGAAGAGACTGTGACTTTGGACACTGCCAATGCACCCGGCAGCTGGAGAAATGACTGTCCCCATCCTGAATGGGGATCTGAGTGGATCTGAGTGGCCCACTGCAGCTTCGGGGCTATACTCTGTATCCAGTTACATTGGGTATCAGTGATGTATTTAGATAATTGGTCTGGTTCAAGGGAACAGGGCCAGGTTGACATCTTCAGCTGAAATGGGAAATTCCACCAAGAAACTGATTCCATATACCTTTGGGATCATGCATAGTCTCTCATGCTGTCTTTTGGTCTCCCTAAACCATTTTCCCTCTAAAAAAACCAAGCTAAACTGCCTCAGCTGAGCATAATCAATCATGAATATTTTATTCCAATTAAAACTTTTGATTATTGTCCAAAACAGAAGAGAATAACTAGCAAAATAATGAATCAAGATTTTCTTCTTGTATCAGATGTAAACTCTGGGAAGTTACCAGTTGACAAAAGCACCTAAAACATCTGTGCATCAAAATTCACACTTATTTGGAATAAATAAATGGAAATGCTAATTGGTTGCATATTCTCATGGTAACAGAGGCCTTGGCCAGGCAAAATGCTTTATGTAAAGCAATTTTTTTTTAAGTTTAACAACAAAAGTGTAATTCTTTTTAAAATTCCAAATCCCACTCCCCTACATGCTTGACTGATCTCTCTCACTCTGCCCTACTTTTTTTTTTACCCACATTTGTCACCTACTAACATACTACATTGTTTACTTATTTATTGTCTGTTTTCCTCCTCTAAAATTGTAAGCTTCATGAAGATAGAGATTTGTGTCTATTTGTTCACCGATGCATACCAAGTGCCAAGAACATTGCCTGACCCACAGCTGGCACTCAGTTAATATTTATGGAATGCAAAAATGAACTCTGCAATTGTTCACCTTGCTCAGGATGTCACCATTCTATCTCCCACCAGACATGTGTTTGCTCTCAGCCCAGTTTCCCTGGCTCTAAAAGATAATAGTTCATTCATTTTCTCCAGCTTATCTTCATGTCAGAGAGGTCTAGGAATCCCTGTCCCAATGCCTACAACACATTCACACAGCCTAGCACAGCTCTGAAGAGCCTAGACCACCCGTCAAAATCCTGTTTCTCACTGCCATTGTCTTCCAACCCTAAGCTTTAAATACACCATCTACCGCATTAGGGTCTGAAAGGGAGGCGTGGTCTCCTTCTGGGCCAGCAGGAGGGAGATTGATCTCTTCCATATGTGCTGTCTCCTCAGACTTCTCACTCCCACTGTTATGACTACATTTCTAATGCCCCCATTTTGATGGTCAAAGCTTCCAGATCTTTTTGCTCTAGTGTAGGAAATCTTACTGAGTGGAAGACGCTCCTTTGCTACATCCTGAGCAGGGATGCAAAATCTGCCCAGAAAGCCCAGGGACAAAATGTATTCTTTCTACATCAAATGTCTCCACTTGGGACAGTCTACACTTGAGGGGGAAAAAGTCAACAGCTCTCCAAACCGACTGGTAAACCATGAAAGAGAATACCTATCAGCCACTGCGAGCCATTTTCCAACTCTGTCACTCCTTTACTGTAAGGACTCTGCCCTGGAGACATGCAAGCTAAACAGCAAGATTTCACTTCCAATCAATCTGCCTGGCAAAGCCATTCAAAAGCTGGGTGACAATAGTTTCTATGAAACCATTGTTTATTAAACAATGAATTTTACCCACCTTTCCTCCCTTCCTTTCCCTTCCCTTCCCTTTCCTTCCCTTCCCTTCCTTTCCTTCCTCATAAATATCTCCAAGAGAATAAATACTCTTTTACTGTTGCAACAAGTGCTGGCTAGTTGAGGTGAGGGCTAATAGATTTTTCCACTGTACCTCGTGTCCGTATATGTGTGTGTGAGTGCATACTCGACTGTTTAGAAGTGAAAAAAATTGCCACTCTTCATAAAGTTTTTGTGTTTTCTTGACTTGGCAGGTCAATCTAATCAAAGTGGGACAGGAACCCCAGGCATTGTGGGAAAAATAATACTTCAGGCATAATCTGAAGCCAAACCGGCTCCAAGGTATTGAAAGGCATGGAAAACAATTTGAGAACTTGCAATACACTGGGGTTTACAATTTTACCACAAAAGATAAACATTTGTTTAAGTCAACCTGTCTGCCTGGTGTGGAGGTATGCATATGGGAAATCTTGACAATGCAAACAAGGCCACGAGGTGTGAAATTTAAGCACATTATCTCTCACTGTCAGATGCTAATGACTCTCGTCAAGGTGGAAGAGATTGGTTTAAACGCAAAAATGATTATCCTTGGCAATAGAAGCACAAGTGAGATCTTAGCCAATTATGTGGGCTCTTGTTTTTCCTGACAATACTCCTCATTAGCTTTTGGCTCTGATGTACATGTTAGAGTGGAGATTCACGTGCCCCTCTAGATGGCTGCCGTGCAAGCCATAGATCCATCCAAAGCAAACATATTTCCCAATATACAGGAACACCAGGCGTGGGACCTGATACAGTGTGTCAATGTCCTGACCCTATGAAAACATACAAGTCTAAACACCTACCAAGAGGTGGGACAGGAGTAACTCATTTATGAATGGTTTCCCCAAAATCTCTCATATATAAAATTATATCCTATTTGACCAAAAAAGATCCAGATGAGGAGATGGGGCTTTAATGCCATTGATTAAAGTTTACTTTTATTCTTAAAAAAAAAAAAAAAAGAAAAAGAAGGTTAAACTAATTTACTCTTAGTGTTTGTCACCTATGGAGTTGTTCATTTAATGAGTATAAGGAAATTGAATGCACCGTCATCTTTATTGGGATGAAGGTTCCATTCGCCAGCTCTGCTTGTTTTAATAGGTTTATTGTACAGTTGTAGACATGTGCTATTGCACTGGGATGGATATGCTTTGAATATTTTTGTAATTGTGGATAGTATAAAAGTCATTTTCTGTTAGATTGCACAAATCCATTACATTGGGAGAAGGACACATTATTGTAACAGGATTAATGTGCAACACATAAACATAATCAGTAATATTCTGTTTGATAAATTATCTCATTTTAATCGGAATGTAAAGAGATTTCGGGATAGTTCCTCCTTTGATTTGCGTAATTGTATTACAGACAGGCAAATTGCATTATATTCTTCATTAACAATAGATGGCTTGTATAACTATTATATTTTTGAAGGCACTGCTCTTAGATTCATCCTGCAATTTGTCATGTTCTGACATTGCTGGGAAGCTTAGTTGGGAGAGAATAGAACCTACAAAAGATTACTTGATTTTCGCTGAGTCCAGTAATACCTCCGCTTCCGATTGCACTGTGGTTATGCTATTGTTTGTTTTAACAAATTGCAACCCAGTGGCAAAGAACTTCCTTTAAAAATCTTCTAATTCAAGGACAATTCAGCCCTTATAGATTTTCACAGCGATATGTCGGCCCTTCTAACGAACTCCACATATAAAAATGTGAATTAAAATTAAATTAAAACCATACGATTGATTTTCTGTTTTTACGATGGCAAATGCTCTCCCGGACAGAACTTCCCTCCCCTCTCCCCAGCACAGACACAAGCTAACAAGTCGTCTGATACTCTCAATATTCCTCTACTCTTTGAGGACGAGTGGTGTTTACAGTCACTCAGTGGTGATTATCACAGCCCCCTTCCTAAGGCTGGGCTCATGGCAGCCGTCAGCAGCCCTTACAAAGTGCAGTGCAGCACCACGCGGCATTTCAGTCTGAAATCCTCAGCTTTCAGGGCCTGAAAGGGGCACCCTTTCTAGGATACCCTCTTAGGCAGGGGCCCTCCCTCTTCATGTCCCCCACTGCCATGCTGAGAGGAGATCCTTGTGGGGCAGACACCACGGGGCCAATTCTCTGCTGCAGCTCCACAGCCAGCCTGGGGCCTGTCACTCAGCAGGAGCCATAAGTGGGGGGTGAATAAATGAATGAATGCATGGATGGATGAATGAGTGGAGACATGGATCCCATCAAAGTTTCTGGTGTTTCTGGATGAAAAATTGAAAAAGAAAAGCTTTCACACTCAAAGCAAATTGTATTTCCTACCACTTTCTCCACTAAACTGAAAATATGACATCCTATTACAATCCCTTAATGATTCCCATTTGCTTTCCATGTGCTTAGCACCTGAAAGTTTCCAAAGAACCTTGACTTTTATTTCATTTGAATCTCACAACAGCCCCTTGGCACAGATAGAACCAAAAAATTCACATTTAAGAAATAAGGGTTGCCTGAGAAGAAGTGGGCGTGCAGGGAGGGAGAAGGGGAGAGTTTATAAAGGCTGTCTCTTTATCGTCCTGGCTGCCATCCCTCCCACCCCACTGGGAGCTGTGGTCTGCCCTCAGGCTATCTCCCTCCCCACGCCACCTCTCCACCATCTTGCCCACCTCCCACCCTGCCTGAGACCTCTGCCTGCTGACTGGTCTCCACTCCAGCCTTCAGGTCCCCTTTCTCTCCTTCCTCCCCTGCCCTGAACTCTGCACTTTTAGAGGGCATCCTACACCTAGTTGCTTGGGTCCCTAGAAGCTACATCTTTATTTGCTTATTTATTTTAATTTGTACACCTTTTGTTCCTCTACATAACAGACACCACAGACAAGGTGGACGGCTCAAGGGCGAGTTCAAGAGACAGGAACCCACGGTTCCAGGAAGCACTGCTCCCCTGCAGCTCCCAGGTTCCCAGGCTCAAAGAGCCCCTGAATCAGACTGCTCCTTCCTCTGTGGCGGGTTCTAACCCAAGACCCTCAGCTCTGCCCCAACATCTAGCCTCCGGGTGTGTCCTCAGCCCCTCCACTCTGACATGTCTGAACTGTCCTAGCTATTTGCAGGGGCTCCTCACTCACATGCAATTAATTCAACAGATAAAATAATGCTGGAGGGAGGAGATATGTCCCTCCACAAGGCCGGTGTTGTATACTTGCTTAAACTCTGGCCCTTGCCTTCCTTGAGCCTCATTGTCAAATACTCATAATCTCTATGGAAATTTGCCGGTGAGCTTTTCAATGGCGTCACTCCACGAAGCCTGCAGATCTGAGCTCTTGGCCGCGTGCAGGCTGAGTGGTCTGCAGGGAGTTCGGCGTTAATGAGCCTCCCCGGAGGCACAGCCCCCCGGAGACAACTAAGGAGGCTTAGTGCAGTCACGCCTGGAAGGAGAGACAGAGAGGCAGAGGGACAGAGAGAGAGATGGTCCCCATCTCCTGACCAGGCACATGGGAAGAAGAGCTGGAGGCAAAAAGTGAGGAAATGCTCTCACGAGCAGCAAGGTCACAGCAGGGCTGGATGGGACTGAGGCAGGCCCATGGGAGCATCCTCTGCCTGGACCATGAGAGCTTGGCAACACTGGGAAGTGGAGGGAGCTCAGATGGGTCCCAGCATCTCTGGGGTTTATAGCTTGGAAGCCCAGGAAATAGCAGCATTCTAGGCAGGAGATCAATGTTCCCAGGAGGGCACCAGTACCTGTGCCAGAGGCAAGATTTCATCCTGAAGGGGCTACGCTGGCACTTGACCCCTGTGAAAACCACAAGAGCTTATTAATGAAGACCTGTGAGGTCCTTGAAGGTGCCCAGAGACAATGAGAAGGGAGTGGTGAAGACCCACCTCCTAGGAGCACAGAGTAGGGCTCGGACTGTTATTCATAATGGAACAGCTTCTATGCCCAAAGGCCAGTGAGAAAGCCTGGGGAAAATTTTATCTCCGTCATTGGTCACTTTGTTGAATTCGAAATTGTACATACTGCCTTAGGTAAATTGGGGTCCTCTTGGCCAGTTCTGGCCTTCCAAAGTCAAGAAGGCCTGGAAATCCTTTCTAACAAGGTCAAAAAGCAACTTCCCTACTGGTGGAATAAAACTAAGAGTGAAGTCACAGTCTCTACCAAAACCCATCAAACGTAGGGAAGGGTGGAATTTTTGACATGTCCATTTTCTTTGCCCAAAAATTAACATTGCATTACAATGGAATACTACTCAGCCATTTAAAAAAAAGTGAAATCTTGCCATTTGGGACAACATGGATGGACCGTGAAGGTATTACACTAAGTGAAATAAGTCACATGGAAAAAGACAAATACCATATGATTTCACTCATCTGTGGAATACTAAAGCAAACAAAGCAAAATAAATGGGCAAACAAAAGCAAACACATAGATACAGAAAACATAGTGGTTACAAAAGAGCAAGGGAAGGGGTGGGGAGAGTGAAATGGGTAAAGGGGGTCAACTGTATGGTGACAGACGGAAACTGGACTTTTTGGTGGTGGGCACACCGTACTGCATACAGAAGTCAAAATAAAATCTTGGGCCCATGAAATTTATATAATGTTATAAACCAAAAAAAAAAAAAAGTTCTACCCTCAAGTGCTTCACAAGCAGACAGAGGAAGAACTTTTAGTTCCGCAAACCAATAACGAATGGATGTGAAGGTAGATGTATCCAAGTGCTAAACTGTAGGGCGGTGATAGCAGCTTCAATACGGTGGTGCCTCCTACAGGCTGAGCTCTCTGCACTGGTCCCGTTTACAAATGTGCAAACAAGGTAGGAGAGGCCAGGAGGTTTTGGACCCACACAGTCTGGTTCCAGAGGCTGTGACCTTAACCCCACGTCTGTGCTGATTCAGGGAGAGATCAGGGTGAGTTGGAGTGGTGAGGAAGACTTGGGCTGGGTGGCCGGCAGGCACAACGTAGGAAAGATAATCAATGAGACCAGAGGCCCAGAGGGAAGGAATGGGCGTGTGCCCTTCGTGACCTGCCCACAGGCGCCCCAGGTTAAGGACCAAAGCCTGTCTCTCCCACTGGATTTTTCTAAGGTGACCGCAAGTCGGTGGTTACTGGTGCCGTCTGGGATATGCCCCATATCAGACCAACGCCATTTCCTGCCCCCTGCCCCATCTCATTATTCAGATATCACTTGTGTCAGAGAATCACAGAAAATCAGATGCCTGGAAACTTCATACCAGCCATCTGTCCCAGCCAAGCAAGTTCTAAAAGGGTGGGCTTTGGGGACTTCCCTGGTGGTCCAGTGACTAAGACTCTGTGCTTCTACCACAGGAGGCTCAGCTTCGACCCCTGGTCGGGGAACTAAGATCCCACATGCCACGCAGAGTGGCCAAATAAAAAATTAAAAAGTAAAAGGGCAGGCTTTCTAGAACTCACGCAGGAGCTCAGCACAGACGTGGGGTTAAGGTCCTCCTTTGGGGCTGCCTGTGGGACCCAAGTGCAGGGCCAGCTAACAAGAAGCAGGACAGCTTGCTGCACCACTAGCCGGATTGCAAACCTCAAAGTGTGTGTCTGAGGCTCTCTGGGTGACCTGGGAGTGTAGCTGGTGACCACAGGCATTTCTTCAGGGAAGGTGAACTGGGGTCAACAGCCAGTGGAAAAGGGAGAGTTTATTTTACTGCAGGACTAGCCCTACAAAGGACCCAAGTTGGAGAGGTCCTGCAAAGGCTGTTTCTCTCACCTGTCAGCCTCTCACTGAGCCTGAAATGCCACCATTCATTCATTCACATGACAAATAGGTATTGGGCACGTCCTGGGTATTAGACATCAGATGAGAAATTAGGGATAATAGAAAAAATAATTGAAGTCTACTGGAAGTCCAGAGTCTGGAGGGGGTGATATATATGTAATCAAAACGCTAACACATACACAGACACACACACACTTACAACTGGCTAAGTGTTTAAAAGGATAAAAGCACAAGTGACAATGGAGCACAAAGTAAGGGGAGGCTGATTTTTGACCACAGAGCAAAGAACATTTAAGTTGGATATTAAAGAATGAACCGTGCTTTCGAGGTTAATGATGGAGACGCTTATTCATGGTGTGGGGGTAAAGCATGTGCAAAGGCACGAGGGTGAGAGGGCAAGGCGTGTCAGGGAAAGTGTAGTGTTAGGGAATGGCCCTGTGGTTCTGTGGCCCTGTGAGGCTCTGGAGTGAGCGGCCCTGAGAGAAAGGATGGAACCCAATGTAAAAAGGTCAATTCCCAGCTTTGCTATTTATGAGTGGTTTAACTTTGGGCAAGTTTCTTAATCTCTCTGTGCCCCAGTTTCCTCATCCACCAAATCAACATGGTGCTATCATCTCCCTCAAATGCTGTTGTGAGACTAATAAGAGTCAATCCACGTAAAGTGCCGAGCACAGCGCCTGGAGAGTAGAAAGGAGTCATTCATTAAATGTTGACTCTTCTTCTCCTCAAGGGTCTCACACGATGCCGGGACAGAATGACAGTTATAGATGTAGAGCTCTCTTTCATAACAGATCCTCTACTGAGTTCCTTACAAAGGACATCTCATTTAATCTTTACTATGAAACTCTGAGAGGTTGGTGTTGTTTTTCCTATTTTTGTAGGTGAGGAAATTAAAACTAAAATCAAGGGACTCGTCCAAGGTCACACAGATACTGCATGGAAAACAGGCTAGAAAACATTTCTCCAGTTCAGGTGTGTGTCAAATGTGTGTGCTCACACCTATGTGCTCCACAGGACTTTGTCCTACGTGTAGGCACTGAAGGAAAGTTTTAAGTAGGAAAGCAAAGTATCAGACTAGTTTTTTAGAAAGAACACCTTGAAATGCAACCAGAAAACAAATATGAAAATATTCAAATTCACTGATAACCAAAGAAACAAAATATTATTTTTAAAAACAAAAACACCCAGCATGGATGAAGGTCTGATCCAACAGGCAGTGTCATAAATGGCTTGTGGATGAGTGAATCAGTTAGACCTTTTTGCAGAACAAGTCTGTGTCATGTTCCAAAAGCCTTTAAAATGCCCAGATGTTTTAAACCTATAATGCTATACTACTGAGACTTGATCTTTAGAAAAAAATCCAAAATTGGCGAAAGTTTTTTATATGAAGTTGTTTATAAAAGTAATAGTAATAATAATAATAAAAACAATACTTAAGTGAAAACATCCCTATCACAGATGCTTTAAGAGTCATTGTAAATAAAAAATAATCAGGAATGAAAACACTGGTTAATGCAGTTCTGTCTGAACCACGTAAAAAGACAAACAGAAAAAAAGTCCGAAGGAAATATAGAAAAACATTAGCAGCGGTAGAATTATTGGATTTTTTTCCTTCTCCTGTTCCTCAATATTTTTCAAATGTTCCATGTGATGCATATATTACCTTTATAACTAGAAAGAATAACTTTATTTCAAAATTGAGAAAACTTTCATGACAGATATTTACTTATTTGGGTGAAAAAAATGATTCCCAAAACTTTTTAACAAAATCTTAGGCAGAATCCCAGTATGTAAAACAGATTTTTTAAAAAAGGCTGTTCTGGATCAAGTAGGCATGGAGGGTCCCAGAAGCCCTGTCCCTACCTCTGTACAGGTGTCCCCAGGGTATAATATAAAAACCAGCAGTGAAGGCAGGTCCCCAGTTTTTTTTTTTTTTTTTTTTTTAATTTTATAGCTACTTTATTTATTTATTTATTTATTTATTTTTGGCTGTGTTGGGTCTTCGGTTCGTGCGAGGGCTTTCTCTGGTTACGGCAAGTGGGGGCCACTCTTCATCGCGGTGCGGGGACCGCTCTTCATCGCGGTGCGCGGGCCTCTCACTATCGCGGCCCCTCCCGTTGCGGGGCACAGGCTCCAGACGCGCAGGCTCAGTAGTTGTGGCTCATGGGCCCAGCTGCTCTGCGGCATGTGGGATCTTCCCAGACCAGGGCTCGAACCCGTGTCCCCTGCATTAGCAGGCAGATTCTCAACCACTGCGCCACCAGGGAAGCCCAGGTCCCCAGTTTTGTAACCAGCTCGTGTTCCCTCCAAGGAGACCCAGATGTCTGTTTCTATCTCTGGGGTCTTTGGCTAAGCTGGCTGAGTTCCTTGGGTGTGATTCAGATGCTGTAGAACTGAAGACCAACACAGAACCTCAGCGACTTCCCCAGCTCGCAGTCACCTCGTGAAGTCTTAGGGAAGCACCTGCCAGGACCACCCACTGCTTGACTCCTGGGAGGCAGACGCTGAATTCACCTTTAATGATCCTAAAATCACTGGCTTTGGTCTGTGGAGAACAAGCATCTAACCACACAAACTTGGACCCAGCCCTGGATGGTGAGTGCTGACTGCTAGGGGCTTCTAGCCATGCCTCTGGTAACATCCCAAGATTCAGACCAGCAGGGCTTTTGAAATACCTTAATTTTATCCAAATAGCCGTTTGCCTTCTTTCATCCTCCATTCCCTGACCAGCTGAATCCTATGCCTTCACTCTCTAAATGTGAAAGAAGCATTTTCACTACAGGGGTGCTAATCACGTACTTCCTTCATATAACAGTGACTGCTCTTGGAAAGAGAATTAGTCCAGAGAACAGCTTTCCTTCAGCATCAGTGTTTCCACAGCAAGCCAAGCATGAGGCATGCTCACCCTTGTGAATTTTCCATTGGTTCTGGGAGTTACACATTTTAATCCAAATAAATATATTTGGCACAGTATCAAATGGAAAAAAAATATCATTCATAATGCTTCTTTTCTTTCTTTCTTTTTTCTGAAAGAGCAATTGAACTTCAAACAGAAAAAGGCATCAGCTCAATGCAAAACTCCCAATTCCCTATACCACTGGTAAATTTAATTTCACGGACCTCAAATAATTAAACGTAAATGGAGGTACCATCAGCCCTAGGAACCTGCGGATACAGAGGGCTGACTGTACTACCCCATTATACATAAGGGCTTGAGCATCAGGGGATTTTGTTATCCTCGGGGGTCCTGGAACCATTCCCCCTCAGATACCGAGAGACAACTGCATATTAACTTGGAGGGAAACAGAAAGTTCCAGACTTTGGCCCATGTGGTGCTGTAGAGGCCTGCAGATGACACAAAGAGCAGGCCTAAGCCCCCAAATCCATCCATTTTGCTCTTACCCAACAGGGCAGCCCCAAAGCCAGTCTGTCTTTTCCTGCCAAGAATTACAGTGGCGCTACGGTACCAATGGGCTAAGGGCAAACCCATTCTCAGAAAAAGAGAAACAAGTCAAATATCACATCTTTCTTGGGAAGCCCAGTTAAGGTGAACTTATATGAAGGACTGACTATGAATTCTCTCCCTCTCACACCTCCAGTGGCTTCCTTACTGCACGGATACTGGAAGAATGATTCTAAACACCCGCCCCTCCATCATGGTGCTCCTTGCTAACACTTCAGGGATGTCCCACTACTTACATGATGCGTATAGACTTCTTAGCTTGGTACGTGAGTCTCTGATTGATAATAATCCTTAAAATTATAATAAAAGTAGCTGACACTTACTGAAACGTCCCTCTTGTGCCAGGCACTCGATGAATATTACCTTATGTAATATGATCCTCACTTACAACCCCCAGAAGAAGGTTCTACGATCTCTACTTTACCAAGGCAAAAGCAAACCCAGTGTGGTAAACAGCCTGACCTCTGGAACGTGGAGGGCAGGTTTCAAACCCAGGCTCCTCTGACTGGGAATCTTCTGTCTTAACCTCCTGGCTATGCGGTTGGAGCTTCCAGAGGGGCAGTTCAGACGAGGCGGGGGAAGAGTGAGAATCAGGATACGCCTTTCTTCTCCATCAGCCCTGAGTGAGAACAATGCACGTGAAATGTACTGTTTCATTTTATCACGCAACAAGCATAATTAGGAACAATGAGGAATGACCACAAATCATGAACCTCATTTCTTCCTAATTAAAATTTGACGACTGTATTTCTGCCATTATTGCCCAGAGCAGTGGTGCAGGCTGTGTGTTAACAAGGCCAACTCTAAAAGCCAGGGGCTCAGCCCGGGCCTGCCCAGGCATGTGAGCGGGTACCACCTGCTTCACAGGTGACTGCTGTCTGTCTGCCCACCTGCCCAGCGGCACTGGGCAAAATAAACTGGATGGGCAGGAGGGGGTCAGACCGAGGAGAGTTTCCTGTAATAAACAGCTGGTAAATACGGTAAATTCCATGTACACAGTGGGGAAAGCGCAGGCTTTGGTGACGGATAAAGCACGGTCCGAGTTCAGACTCCGCCGGTTGCGGGCTTTGTGCTCTCGGGCAAGCTCATTAGCCTCTCTGAGTCAGTTTCTTCATCTGTGAGTGAGAAGGAAAATCCTCCAGTGGCACCGTCGGGGGTCATAAATGACGTAAGCAGACTCTCAACGTGGTGGCAACTGTCATCTGTGACTGCCCATAGGCGTGTATATGTCCATGCCGCTCTCTCTCTTCATCCCAGCTTACCCTTCCCCCTCCCCGTGCCCTGAGAAAACCATAGTTCAAAAAGAGTCATGCACCCCAGTGTTCATTGCAGCACTATTTACAATAGCCAGGACATGGAAGCAACCTAAGTGTCCATCGACAGATGAATGGATAAAGAAGATGTGGCACGTATATACAATGGAATATTACTCAGCCATGAAAAGGAACGAAATTGAGTTATTTGTAGTGAGGTGGATGGACCTAGACTCTGTCATACAGAGTGAAGTAAGTCAGAAAGAGAAAAACAAATACCGTATGCTAATGCATATATATGGAATCTTAAAAAAAAAAATGGTTCTGATGAACCTAGGGGCAAGACAGGAATAAAGAAAGATGCAGATGTAGAGAATGGACTTGCCTGTAAGCTTTTAACACTCTCTTTCTGTTGTAATTGTTCTTCATCATGTAAAACCTACCTTTCCATCAGAGTTTCCCCAAAACTACATTTCCCAGCTTCCACAGCCATTAGGAGGCAAACACGTGACTTAAATTTACTGCTCAGATGCCCCCGCACTGGGCTCTGAGGCGAGCGAGCAGGGTTATAGGGTGGAAGAGGTGGGCCTGGGTCATCTGTTTTGCTGGCAGCGTGGGGCAGTGTGGCTGTGGAAGAGACGGCTAAGGTGGCAACCTCCTGATGACGGCAGAGCCGGCCCCTCCTCTGGCAGACTGTTCTGCAGGGGTGGCTGAGAGCTCCTTCAGGAAGGCCTGCCTAGAATCCTTTTCTCCAGTCCTCTCAGTGATTCTGTGCATTTTCTCTACTTGCAAATGTACCACCTCCTGCTTAAACTGGCCAGTGTGGACAGTGTTACTGCAGTGCAGAGCTCTGACCCATACAGAGGGTGACATGGTGACACCATTGAAACCTGTTGGTAGAAGTGGAACAAGTGATGGCAAGAAGACTGCCGAGAGTCAGTTATCCTGATCCCAGTTGGAGGGAAGAGGGCCCAGACCAGGGCAATCCAACGACTCATTCTAGAGAGTCGACCACCTACACGTCTCTTGCATCTTCCCTCTTCTCTCCATCCCACCACCAGCACCTGAGGCTCCAGGATCACACCCTCGCCTGCAGCCAGGGTGAGTTTGCAAGTGGCATCATTTCACTTCTCCTGCTGAAAAGTTTCCCATAGCTTCTTTTGTCGTTAGCACAGAGTCAGACTTTCTCATCATGGCCTACAAGAACCCTCATGGTCTGCAGCCCCTCCCCTCCCACTCTCCAGCACACTGCTCCCTCTGACACAGTGCGCCTGACCTGCACTTAACTCCTCGGGTGGGTGGGCCCTAAAAGCCGGCTCTCCTTGCTGCCTGCTCTGTTTTCCCCAAACCTGGTGGGACTCTATACCATTTACTACTCCACCCAGCCCAGGCCGACCACAAAGTTTGTGTGAAATGTCGAGATGAAATGTTCACGTGGAATTTATACTCAGTAACTCCCCAGCCCTGGAAACCATCTAGACCTCTATACCTCCCACCCAGGTGCTCCCTTCACATCCTTCATGCTACCTGGATGGAAAACAGGACTGTGTCATTTTCCTTTCCTACTGCATAGTGCATAGCATAGTGCCTGGGTGGGGAGAGCAAGGGTGCAGAATAAAACATTTTTTTTTCCCAATGTTGTCCAGAAAAATATTTTTCTAAAATATCTGTAGTGTGGAGAAGGGTTCGCTCTCTTTCCACCATGATTTTTGGTTTCCTACAACAGAGTGTGCTTGAGTCAAATGGGAGTTTTGTCTTCTCTAGAACCATAGGCTTGTTGTCCTGAAAGTTTTCCTCCCTTGGGCAATGGCCCCTCTCCTGTGGGCTCCCCACATACCCAGTACAGCAGACCTCGGAGATATTGCAGATTCGGTTCCAAACCATTGCAATAAAGTGAGTATAGCAATAAAGAGAGTCACACACATTGTTTGGTTTCCCCGTGCATATAAAAGTTATGTTTATGCTATACTGTAGTCTATTAAGTGTGCAGTCCTTTTATGTCTAAAGAAACAATAGTTAAAAAATACTTTAGTATTTTAATGTTTTAATATTAAATTAAAATATATTTTAATATTTAGTTAAAAAATACTTTATTGCTAAAAAATGCTCACCATCTCCTGAGCCTTCCGCAAGTCGCAAGTCGAAATCTTTTTGCAATAGTCACACCAAAGGTCGCCGATCACAGATCACATAACAAATATAATAACAACGAAAAAGTCTGAAATATTGTGAGAATTACCAAATGCGATACAGAGACACAAGGTGAGCAGGTGCTATTGGGAAAATGGTGCCAATAGACTTGCTTGATGCAAGGTTACCACAGACCTTCAATCTGTAAAAAATGCAATATCTGTGAAATGCAGTAAAGTGAAGCACAGTAAGACGAGGTATGCCAACCTCCTCATCCAACCTTCTGCACTCCCGACTGATCTAGCTTCTCTGGTTTCCCAGATTTTCGATAAGTGATGCTTGCATCTGCCAGAACCGGGACTTTGGCAGGCTTCCAAATAGCTTTCAGCAAGCACTAGGTTGCAAAAATATCATTTGGTCCGTAAACTGTTCATACAACTGGTTGCATTTCCCAGAGTCCTTTCCTCCACCCCTCCTCCTTCACTAGACCCAGTGACACCCAGCGTCAGCCTGAAGACTGGGTCTTTTTCTGCATGAGTTGGCAGAGTTTTCTCTCTCTCTCTCTCTCTCTCTCTCTCTCACACACACACACACACACACACACACACACACACACACACACACACAGTGCTTTCCATGCCAATCCAGACAGATGGAGAAGAGCACGGACCACGTTCATGTACTGGAAGGTAGGTGTCTGATTTTCAGTCCCCTTACCCTCATCTCTTTTTTCAAGCCCAACATAGACTAGAGGAGGACAGAATTTTTTTAACCAGAGTCAAGTTCTTGGCTAGCACAGCTGTGTTTCTCACTGGCAAGAACATGTGCGGGGATCCTTAGAAAGTTGTTTGGAGGGATGGAGGCAGGACCAGGTGGGAAGCAGCTGGCACACAGGCGCTGCATAGAGATCAGCTCCTGCAGACCACAACATTGCAAGCAGGCTCTGGACCCTAAGTCTGACTTGTCCAGGGGGTCACGTTACACGGGACAACCCCTCTTCAGGCTGGAACAATATCTCAGTGACAGGAGCTCCACGGTCCACATCCTCAAAGCCCCTTTAATGCCCGTTGCTCTTACAAACAGCCACCACTGACTGAGTGTTACCTACGCTGTGCAGGGCAAGGTGCCAGGAACTATGTTTACCTGTGTATTTTTATCTCTGAGATTTACAGCACTCTAGGGTAAGCATACTGTCTTCATATCATATTAGTAGTGAAGAAACTGAGGCTCAAAGAGGTTAAAAAAAGAAGTACTCAAGGTCATGACGGTGGGATTCACATCTAGGTGATCAGGCTCTGAAATCCCATTCTCCCCAGGACACCATGTACACGTTCTCCCAAATGACAACACTGGAATCCAACCTGGCAATCACACGAAAGACTCTCAGTGACATCTGCACCAGAGGGAAAAGCCACTCCTTCATGCTTTCAATCAGTATTTGTTGGGCACTCTGGGAAATAAAAAAAAAGTGAAGTCCCCTGCCACAGAGAGGTCACTTTCATTGACAACCTTAAAATATATGAAAAATTAAATAAGAAGCACTATATACCACCTCTTGTCACACATTCCTAGACCCACAAGGACTCTTAGAGGTCATCTCCAACGCCCTGGTTTTAAAGATGAAGAACTTGGGGTCCAGTGTGAGAAAGGGCTTGTCCAATGAACGCAGAGTGTTGAAGGCAGTTTCTAAACAGAACTCTGGTGTCTGACACTTCATGCTCTCTCCACACCCCACGTCCCATGGTCTCTCTGCCACGAAGACTTTAAGAAAGGCAGCCTCACAAAGCGGTGAAAAATGACTAAGCAGGTCTCCTGCTGAGGAATAGATGGCCAGCTACCCCTGATTTTTACTGGGGACTGTAGTCCCCTAGCTGCTGTGAGCATGCATGACCTATGAGGGCAGAGAGCAGAGTGTATGGTCACACAAACCTTCCCGACCACACCACAGCCCTAAAGAAGTTGCTGGGAGTCTAGGGGAAGGTAGATATTGACGTGTTCAAAAACAAATTAAGAAACAGATTCTCCCCATGTTGTAAATGTCATCATGTTGGCTCCTAATCAACACTTTGAGTATTAGCATTGTTTTAATCATTCTCCTATTGGAGAACAAATGTTGCATGTATAATTACACTGCTGCATTGTACTGTACAAATAACCATGTAATAACATCGTTGGAATTTCTTGGTTCTTCATGGTAATGCCAAGTATAATTACCATGTAATCTGCCGAGAGCAAACAAGGTTGTAATTATTCCGTAATCCAATCTAATTATGGGGCAACTGGATTGTTATTTGTGTTCAGGAGGAAAATATACACACAAAGAATACAAGAAGAAATGCATTCTCCCCAACTGTGGGATGACAAGTCGGGGGGCTTAGAGAGGACCCTCAGCTCTGCTACCATCTGCTAAGATGACGAAACGCATGCTCATTGGTCCATCAAGATTTGGAGCCTGTCGTCTTCAATGCTGACTCTGGATTGGCCAAGAGAAGGACTGACTACAAGGGCAAGTCAGAAGAGGGAGTAGAGGAGACAGATGTCGGCAGACTGTGAGCACCTGTGCCAGCTCTCATAAATCATCTCACCCACCAGCCTCTCCTGTACCTCTGGCACGTACCTGGGACAGCAACATACAAATTTCTGTAAACATGTTCCCATTTGACTCAGACCTATCAAACAACGATGTATTGTTGCTTCTACTATGGTCCTTTTATGGTGGATGCAAGACTGGCTCTGGGCCTTACAGAGGAGCCAGGCAAAGAAGACAGAGAAGAATGGGATGAACAAACATGGGAGGAGGCCTTGGCAAGAAATGCTGTCTGTGTAGCTATACTCTTTTCCTAGGGCTGCCGCAAGAAAGTGCCACAAACTGGGTGGCTTGGAACAGAAACTTACTGTCGCACTATTCTGGAAGCCCAAGTTCAAAATCAAGGTGTTGGCAGAGCCACGCTCCCTCTGAAGGTTCCAGGGAAGAATGCTTCCTTTCCTCTTCCTGTCTTCTGGTGGTTTGCTGGCCATCTTTGGCTTCCTTGGCTGCAGGTGCATAACGCCAATTTCTGTCTCTGTCTTCATGTGGCATTCTCCCTATGTTTCTGTCTCTTTATATGGAGTTCTTTTCATAAAGACTTCAGTCATTGTATTAAGGACCCACCCTACTCCAGTATGCCCTCATCTTAACTCATTACATCTACAATGACCCTATTTCCAAATAAGGTCACATTCTGAGATATTGGGAATTAAGACTTCAACATATCTTTTTTGAGGGGAAACGGTTCAACCCATTACAGGGACCTTTAATCCATACATGTACTTGACATACATTTATTTAGTATCTACTATGTGCCTGGTGTGTGATGATTGCCTAGTTTTTCTTTTCTTAATTGAACATTGATTTTGTGTGTGACATGCATTATCTCATTTAAGTATGAGGCTTAGACAGGTGGGAATCCAAGCCCAGGCAGTCAGACCCCAGGACCTGCATGCTGAGCCCCATGTCTAGCCTTGCCAAACCCAACATGGCAGTGGGACATATAGAGACAAGAGCCAGGGGACCATCAGGGAGCCCTCTGACCAAGGTCTGGTCACCATCCCAGAATGGTCCATAAGAGGGGCTTAGGAGGAAGCACTGCACTATAGACAAGGAATTTTCTGAAACTGGGCATCCAGAAGAAGGAAATTGAAAATGGAAGATGGAAAGTGTGGTTAAGTGTTAGGATGGAAGGACAGGAGATATGAATGGTTACATCATGACAGAGCTTATCGGGTCCCACTGGATGCTTCCAGGGCCATCCAGGACTGCTTGTTGGATGTTCCAGACCTCCTATGGATGGTGGCTTTTGCATCTTGCCAGGGCTCCTTTACAGGGAAAGGACTCACCACTTCTTTTCCATCCATGGATGTGGTACCCAAATGTGGCCCCCTCCTTTTGGCACCCATGGGCAGGAACACCCACCCATCCTATTGCCTTTCCTTCCTCACTAAGGCCTGTCTGTGAGCCATATGGCCCCCAGCCTCGGGAACTTTCTTCCTTTCTCAAGGTACTGAAAGCTTTTGGAGGAAGTTAGAGTTACAGTCTTAAAACAGATTGTAAATTCTTTATTTGGGGACTAATCTTGTCAGGCTGGTCGACCCTGGTGTTGACTGCTTTTCTAACCTGACATCAGTTAATCCCCACTGCTCAGAAGTTAATCCCTTTGAGAACAAGATGAAAAGTGGTTTTGTGAGGCAATATTTAAAGGCCTACAAACAATAACACGCCTTTGCCCCTGCTTCTGCAATTTCTATTTCTGGAAAGGTTTCAAAACCTGTTTGTGTGAATGTATGTGAAGAACTTTCTATGGCTGGTCTTGCGAGATGGTACTTTTGATGAATAATGTAGAAGTGTTTATACGTTAAAGCAGAAGGCACATGGCGTAAGTATGTGTGTTTATCAAATATGGCACAAGCAAAGGGCAGACAACAGCTAGTATGGAAATTTCAAAGACTGTGGAAATGCTGGAAGAGATTCTCTAATTGTGAAATATCAGAGGGAAAGGATGGAAAGAGGCCTTCAGGACAGTCCTCAGGAAAAACTGATATATATTATCAGTTATTGTATTCTGGGCCCTTGACTCATTGGAATTGTACTGTGAGATATGATAAGTAATATATCCCCTCATCCTCTCACACTCCCAACAATCCATCATGGTATCAATGGCTCTATTTTATAGAAAAAGAAACTGAGACTCAGAGAGTCTACTGAGAGTCACATAATTACTAAGTGGTAAAGGCTGAGATGCAAACCCACATGTGATTCCCAAACACAGGGTTTTCCACCACCTGCTGGAAGGCACACACTTACAGAGCAAAGACAAATACCACGTATCGTATGGCTGGAATGAGAGTCTTGTTTTTGGTTGCCAGGTGACTTGTATTTATTTCATCTGTCAGAGTTCAGCTCAGAACCCTCCACTTCCAGGAAGGCTTCCTGGACTAGACAGAACAAAAGAATAGACTCATAGAATTAAAATGTCAGCACTCTTACAAACCTTATAGGTCATCTTATTCACCGGTTTTCAATTATGTTTTGAGGAGTCCTCGAGGTTCTACTAAGTGTCCTTAGGAGTCACTGGGGGAGGTGGCTGTGAATGAGTGAAGAGGTACTTAGGGGTTGGGGATTCAGACCTCCACACAATGCTACAGCACTTTATAGGTACTTGTTACATATTTACACTTTAAATGTTGAGCTTCTTTCATAAAATTTCACTTGAAAAAGGGCTCTATAGCTGAGATTAAAAAAATAATAATGAATATATGTTGCAGTTTGAAAGGCACCATTACTGTCCAGTGTTCTATTTTTATAGATAGGAAAACATAAGCACAGAGAAGGTAATTTCCTTGCTCAAGGTCACAAGGATAGATAATATACTGGAACTCAGGTCTCTGAGTTTCAATCCAATATTCTTACTAATGATCCGTCTTTCTTCCTGACTCTCAGATCCAACCAGATCCTGACACTTCCTGATATAAGCAGATATATGCACATGTATGTAGGTATATAATATGAAAAAATACATAGATAGATCATACAGTTGTATATATTTAACCAGCTCCTGTGAACCAAGCTGTAAATTCATTGACAGCTTAGACCACATCATTTCTAGAGCGTATGACTCTCATTGCCCATGAGCAGCCTAGCTCAGGGACACCCCAGAACAGGAACCATCTCTTGTGAATCTTTATTCCCAGTACCTAGCAAGATGCCAGGCACATGATAGATCCTCAATAAATGTTTAGAGAATGAATAAGTAAATCTGACGACCAGTTCTCAAGTCTCTGCTTAAATAATTCCAGTGACAATGAACTAATTACCTATAAAACAGCTCATGTTCTCTTGGGTAGTTCAAGGTGTTATGTTGAGTAAAAATCTATGCCCCCATAGATTAACTATTAACAAACCAAACCCAACACTGTATAAAAATGATAGTGCATTATGATCAAATTGGATTTATTGCTTAAATGCAAAGTTGGCTTAGCATTTTAAAATCTATAATATCATTCATTTCATCGACAGACCAAAGGGAGGGAAAAAACATATTAACATCCCTTGATCCAGGAAAGCATTGAAAATAATTCCCATCATTGGTAAAACTCTCAGTGAATTAAGAATAGAACTAAGCATCATTAAATAGGTAAAGGATGTCTACAAAAGGATAATTATACAGCAAACATCATGCTTCATGGGAAGACATTAGAAACATCACCCTTTAAAATCAGGAACAAGACAAGGGTGCCCACTTTCAATTCTCTTCAATAGTTTTGCAAGACAGAGAGCTAGCGCATTACAGAGCTCAAAAGACATTAACATTGTGAAGAAAAATATAAAACTGCTTTTATTTGAAGACATGATTAACAACATAGAAAATCCTAAGGGATCAATGAAAAATATAGAATTAACAAGTTAATTTAGCAAGGTTGTGGGATATAAATCCAATACACAGAAACAATTACATTTCTACATACTAATAATAAAGATTTAAAAATAATACCATTTACACTAGCACAACATATACTTTTTAGAAATAAAATTTATAAAACATATATAAGACTAAAAGACTCTAGACTAAAATCTGTAAAATATTGATGAGAAAAGTAAAAGGAGAATATACTATATTCATGGATCAGAAGGCGCAATATTGTTAATGTGTCAATTCTCCCTCAACTGATCTACAATTCACAATCCAAATCAAAATTCCAGCAGGATATTTTTTTAGAAATCAATAAGCTAATTATAAAATTTATGTAAAAATACAAAGGATCTAGAATAGCCAAAAATATTTTGAAAAAGAAGACAAACATTCCATTTTTTTAATGGGCAATATATTTGAACAAACACTCCCAGAGGAGATATACAGATGTCCTATAAGTACAAAAAAAAAAAAAAAAAAAAAAAAAAAAGATGGTCACATCATTAGTCATCAGGAAAATATACAAATTAGATATGATTTCACATCATTACAATGACTAAAGGCAAAAAGACTGATAAAAGGCAAAATTAATCTATAGTGACAAAAAGCAAAATAGTTATTGCTTAGAGCTGGGGGTGAGGGATTGACATGTGTAAAGGGACATGTGTTTTTAACTTTTTGGGGTGATAAAAATGCTCTGTATCTTTATTATGGTGGTGGTTACATGGCTGTATACGTTTATGAAAACTCATCAAAACTATCCACCTAAATGGATGCATTTCATTGTATATAATACAGTGCATTAAAGTTGTATAAAAAAATACCAAATTGACTATAGCAAGTGTTGGATGTAAAATAACTGAAACACTCATACTTTGTTGGTGGAAGTGTAAAATGGCACAACTGCTTTGGATAAGTACTTAAAAGTACTCTCTGACCCAGAAATACCACATCCAGGTATTTATCTACAAGAGTTGAAAATAGATGTCTTCAAAAATACTTGCTCCAAATTAGCAACAACGCCAAAGTTCATCAACAGATGAATGGATAAACAAATAGTGATATATTCATTCAATGAAATACTACTCAGTAATAAAAATGGACCCGTAGCAAATACACGGAATCATGAATTAATCTCATAGATACAATATTGAGTGAAAGAAGCAAAACACAAAACAGCACATATGATATGATTCTCTTTATATGAAGTTTTAGAACCGGCAAAAGATTTATGGTTATAGAAATCAGATTAGGGGTTGCCTGGGGCAGGAGCAAGGGATAGTAGATGCAAATGGGCTGGGAACTTTCTGGAATGATAGGAATATTTTTTTATTTTGATTGGAGTGGTGATTACACAGGTACCTTCATTTGTCAAAACTATACACCTAAAATATGTACATTTTATTGTATGTAAATTATAACTTAAAAACTGTTGAATAAAAATATACTGGAAAGTAGGAAAAATACTGCCATTATTTGAAAATGTTATAAAAAATCTGTTGGTAAATAATTAGAAATAAAAGAAAATATTAGCAAGATGAGTGGATATTAGAACAACTTTTCAAAAGCTAACTCCATTTCTATACAGTAGCAACAAATAACTGGAAAAATACTTTTTTTAAAAAGATCTTTTTAAATAGCAATATGACCTTTAAAGTACCTGAGAATTATCTTAACCAAAGATGTGCAAGACCTGTACACAAAAAATTTTCAAACGTTACAGCAGGATGACCTTAAAGATCTAAATAAATGGAGTGCAATGCCATGTTTTTGAGTAGAAAGATTTAACACTATGAAAATGTCTAACCTTCCCCAATTGATTAATAATTATATGTAATTGCAATCACAATTCCAACAGAAGTTTTTATAAAGTTACTTTAAAATGGTATTACAACAGGACAAGCAAAAGAATAAGAGAGAGGAGATACTTACTATAACAAATATCAAGACTTCTTGTGAAGCCAGGGTAATCAAAACAGTGTGGTATTGGCAGAGGATAGACTAGTTGACCAATGGGACAAAAACAGAGCCCTGGAACAAATCCATGCGTATATGGGACTTTGATATATGATGGAGTGGCAGCACAGATCAGGAGGGGATGGAGGGACTATTCAATAAATGGGAAAAGTGGTCATCCACATTGTGGAAAGAAGAAATTTAATCCTTACCCCACAGCACTCACAAAAATTGGCTCCAGATGATTGAAGGACTTAAATGTCAAAAGCGAAATTTTAAAGTTTTAGATAGGTCAGTAGCTTCCTGACTTTGGGAGTAGAAGAAGGATTTCTCAGGCAAGACACAAAAATCATAAACTTTAAAAGGAAACATAGATCACATTCAGGTAAAACATTTCAATTTACAAGAAAAAGAAAATTTTTTAAGTGAAAAGACAACTCACCAAACGAGAGAAGATATTTGTAACATATTTGGCTAGCTAAGGATTACTGCCCAAAACATACAGAAATATTGAGAAAAAGACACATAATCCAATGGAAAATGGGCAATACACAAATATTTCACAGGAAAAATAATGCAAGTGGACAATCAACATCTGAAGAGATAGTCAACCTCATTGGCCCCCTGGGAGATACAAATCAATACCACAATTGACAAAAACAAGAAGGCTGAAACTACAGAGGGTGGATACACAGGCTCCTGGAGCACTGCAGAGGCGAGTGGGAGTTGGCATTGTCTTGTAAAATTGAATATTCACATACCTTATGAACCAGTAGTTCCTCTCCTGGGCACATAAGAGAAAACTTTGCACATGTGCACACACACACACAAAAGTGTAGTAATGTTCATAGCAGTACCTGTTCATAGTAGTAAAAAACTGAAAACAAACCAAATAATAATTGTATATTCACACAATTGCATGTGATATAGCAAGAGAAATGAATGAACTCCAGCTACATGTGATAATATGGATGAATATTTCAACCGATGTTGAGTGATAAAAGCAAGTCTAAAAATACTAGAATAAAATACCCTTTATTCAAAAACTGCGAAAACAAGCATAAAGAAGCAATTTTTTGTTCAGCATACATAGATATGTGATGTATACACACACATATATATACATATCTACACACGTGTTGATGTATGTATAAGTCTATGCATATACGTATATGAGATACATATATCTACACATACGTGTTGATATGTATATGCGTGTATATGTGTATATACACATATATATGATAAAACTGTATAAAATAAAGCAAGGAGATGACAGAGTTATTCACAGTAAAGGTTACCTTGACTGGAGGAGGCAGGGGATGAGCACAGAGGGATGAGCACAGAGGTTGAGCACCGAGGGGATGTTGTATTTCTTGGGTTGTGGAGGTAGGCAGAATAATGGTCCCCCGAAGATGTCCATGTCCTAATCCCCAGAACCTGTGGATTTGCTATCTTATAGGTCAAAAAGGGACTTTGCATGTGTGATTAAATTAAGGACATGGCAGTGGGTAGGTGATCCTGAATGATCCAGGTGGACCCAAACTAATCACATGGGTCCTTACATGTGAAAGAAGGAAGCAGCAGGGTCGGAGTCAGAGTGATGTGACACAACCAGCTTTGTGGCTTTGAAGATGGAAGAGGCCATGAGCCAAGGAATGTGCACAGGCTCTAGAACATGGAAAAGGCAAAGAAGCCGATTATTTCATAGAGCCTCCAGAAAGGAATGCGGCCCTGCCGACCCCTTGACTTTTGCTCAGTGAGACTCATTTCAAATTTCAAATTCTGAGCTCCCAAACCATAAGATAAAAAATATCTGTTCTTTAAGCCACTAAGTTTGTGGTAGTTACTACAGCAGCAATAGGAAATAAATACAATAATCATTATATTGAGAAATTATACTCATAAATAAAAGAAAGCCTCTAAGGGATCAAAGATGACAGGGTGTTATATACCAAGGATTACGGGGGTCCAACTCTAAGGTCCAAAAATAATCTGTTAACATTTGCATATTTATTTTTTAAATTAATTTTCATTGGAGTATAGTTGATTTACAATGTTGTGTTAGTTTCAGGTGTACAGCAAAGTGAATCAGTTATACATATACATATATCCACTCTTTTTTAGATTCTTTTCCCGTATAGGTCATTACAGGGTATTGAGTAGAGTTCCCTTGTGCTATACAGTAGATTCTTATTAGTTATCTATTTTATATATAATAGTATGTATAGGTCAATCCCAATCTCCCAATTTATCCCTTCCCCCCTGGTAACCGTAAGTTTGTTTTCTACGTCTGTGACTATTTCTGTTTTGTAAATAAGTTCATTCGTACCATTTTTTTAAATTCCACATATAAGATATCACATGATAGTTGTCTTTCTCTGTCTGACTTCACTCAGTATGATAATCTCTAGGTTCATCCATGTCACTGCAAATGGCATTATTTCATTCTTTTTTATGGCTGAGTAATATTCCATTGTATATATGTACCACATCTTCTTTATCCATTCATCCTTCCATGGACATTTAGGTAGTTTCCATGTCCTGGCTTTTACAAATAGTGCTGCAATGAACAGGGGTGCATGTAACTTTTCAAATTATGGTTTTCTCCAGATATATGCCCAGGATTGGGATTGCTGGATCATAAGGTGGCTCTATTTTTAGTTTTTTAAGGACGCTCCATACTGTTCTCCGTAGCTCCTGCACCAATTTACATTCCCACCAGCAGTGCAAGAGGGTTCCCTTTTCTCCACACCCTCTCCAACATTTATTGTTTGTAGATTTTTTGATGATGGCCATTCTGACCGGTGTGAGGTGATACCTCATTGTAGTTTTGATATGCATTTCTCTAATAATTAGTGATGTTGAGCATCTGTTCATGTGGTTTTTGGGCAGGATAGCTGGGTAGGAAGGGTGAGAGGCTGAGACCGGGATTTTTAGTTCTGGCTCAACCACTATTACTAGGCATCTCTCTAGGTCCCAGTATCAGGATGATTAAACTGGATTGGTGGTTTTCAAACTCGCTTAGCAGAAAAACCCTTTTCTCACAAGGAATCACAAGTGGAATCCCAGTGATAAATGCCAAGCTGCTCTTCTTGTCACGTAGCAGGAGGGGGAGCTGGACCAACCTGGGAGCGACAGGGGAGAGCAGCTGTGGTAACAGCCAATGGGGAAGGGAAGTGACCCCCAAATGCAAGAAGCTGGGAGAGTGGATCAGCCTTCCAGGAAGGGCTGAGCCTTGTAGGGCAGGGCCAGTTCCTATCATCACTGTCAGTGGTAGTCTATTTTAGCTGAGTAACGAACAACTGCAAAATCTCAATGGCTTACAACAGCACACATTTATTTTTCTCTCACATTGGTCTGTAGATCTGCTGGACCCCGCCTGCGTCAGGCTGCTGGCCAGGTACAAATATGCCCTACGTGTCTTCACTCTGGAACCATGCTCTTCTCTCAGCAGACCATGGCGCACAGGAGGGCCGGCCGCATCAGGGGTCTGCAGCATCATGCCTGTTCCTCCAGCGTGTCACGTGGCCAAGACCAATATCAATAGAACAGGGAAGCGTACTCCACGAACTCCATTGGGAGGGCTCGCCAAGCCCAGGGGCCATGGGCCTGCGTATGTCATTCTGTAACAGGGAGGGAGTAACGAATTGGGAGCAGATCATAAAACCGTGGATACTGTCCACGGGGCTCTCATGGAGAGGGGTCCAGCCTACACCGCGGGGCAGAGCAGACCTCCCTGGAAGTGGCCTCCCCACCACTTGCCTGGTGGCAACTACTGGAAATGTCAGGACAGTTGGTGTCTAGGAAAATTAGTCTCTGTACGGTATACCTTCAGAACCTAAATGCACTGAAACGTCTTTCACCTCTTGGGGGAAATGAGTTCCTTGTTGTGTATGATAGCTGCCCCAGAAAAATTATTTGCTGTCTGAGCCATCCTTTGAGGCCTAAATTCTCCAGCTCACAGTAGAGCTATCCTTGGAGATTATTATAGCCTAAATCGTGTCCCCCCGCAAATTCATATGTTGAAGTCCTAACCCCCAGTACCTCAGAATATGACCGTATTTGGAGATAGGGCCAGTAAAGTAGTGATTAAGCTGAAATGAGGCCCTAGGGTGAGTCCTAATCCAATCTGACTAATAAGAAAAGAAAATTTGGGCAGACGAGGGGGTTCACACGTATAAAGAAAAGACAGTGTAAGGACGCAGCCAGAAGGCAGCTATCTGCAAGCCAAGGACAGAGGTCTCAGAAGGAACCAACCCTGCTGACACCTTGATCTTGGACTTTCAGCCACCAGAACTGTGAGAAATACAATTCTGTTATAGAAGCCCCCCAGTCTGTGGTAGCCGTTATGGCAGCCCCAGCAAACTAATACAGTGATTATTGCGACTCTGCAGAGGCGGGCATCCTTGCCCCTCCTGCCTCACCTGCCAGACGGAATATGCACACAATAACAGGCACCCCTCGGTCAGGATCGGGAGATGCAGCAAGTGGGCATTGAAGGCCCTCTGGCCCTTGCTGTCCTCTTACCTCCTTTAGCCTCTTGTTCCCTGAGGCTAAAGCCTCTTGTCTCCATCTACTTGATCCCAAAGCTCTCACTTTCTCTCCTCCCCATCCCACCTCCAGGCATGCAAAATTAGGTTTTAGGCGTGCCTATCCTTTCTGTCCCTGGATGGCGTCACCACAGAGCCCTGGTTCCAACATCAGTCTCGGGCACTAGATTTGCTCCTCCTCCCATTAACGTGGCTGTGGACCGGCCATTTTGCTGAAATCATCGCAACCCAACAACGCCAAAGTTGCCCCTAAAGAGGAAAGGGCCAAGAGGACAAAGCCAGATGGGCTCTCAACTGTCCCCCTTGACAGTGTCCCCTGTTCTCCGAAGCCCAGATCTATGGCGAGCCTTTGTTCCCCATCTGCAGCAACGTGTTTACTCCCCAGACAGGGAGAGTGCAGTGTGACACCTGGAAAACAAGGACGTGGCAGACAGCAGCCTGCCCTGCTGCCTGTGCCCCGCAGGTTTAAAGGATTAGAGGGTTCTGATGTTCCCGTCCTCTGAGCTAGACTCTCCACAGATGACCATTTTAGCACAAGGAAGCTAGAAGGCAGTGGTGAGAGACAGGAAAGCGATGGGTTGCCTCTGATTTCCCTTGATCTGAATTGCTTTTTCAGGCCCCCACGCTGAGATTACTCTTGTTTTTTGAGACTTTGGGTTTGAATGGAGCTCTCTCCCATCTCACAAGGGACTGGAGAGAGAAGAATGAAGCAAACGTCAATGGCAGGGTTGATAATCCTACAGCCATTGACTAGAAGAGCCCACCACCGGGCCTCTGCATCTGGTTAATCTGTTGTGTCAATGCATACTATTAGCAGCCCTTCATTGATGGATTATTGACAGAGTGAGCAGGGGTGAGTGCTTAGTCTGCAGTGTGACGGCGCATTTAGGAAGATTTAATCTGCAAATGATAGGGTGGAGTATACTGGTTCTTCCAAAGCCCTTATCAGGCACTGGGTCGGGCCCAGGAGAACCAGCCTGAGGACAGCCCGTTGCCTCCTACTCCATTGGTCCAGTCCTTTCAAGGCTGAGTACCTCCATACTCCTCCTAGACCCATCCTCAGGCCTCCAGCCTGTGCTGCTCTCATGCCTGCAGCCTATGCTCTCAGCCTTTTACATCTTAAACTCTACTCTAAGTGGGCAGGATGGGAGGGAGAAGAAGGGGTGGAGGAGAGGAAATCTAACCACGGGCATTATAATTACTAATTTTAACATGGTTAGGCTCAGGAGCAGGTGAGGAATTACAAATAGATTTTCCTTTTGGCCTTTTGGATTTTCCACACCTGCTGTGTGCCTTCCCTGGAATCTTTCTGGGGGAGTCTAGCCCCACTGCAGTTACATGGCCTGGCTCTGGGAACCAGGCAAGAGCAAGGAAGAGGGGGAGGCAGATTCTGACGGAAGAGGCACAGAGAGGAACCCCACTTAGTGATGGGTAGAGGAGAACTTGCCTCAGAGCAACTCTGGGTACCAGTCTCAGATGGAAACTCCAAAGAGGAAGGGCTGATGGGATAATGTGTCACAGGTACAAGTGAACGTGGGGACTGAGGGAGAATCAGTTCTGTGTAATTCTTTATTTAAAGACCCACAGCCTAGCCTTTGTTTGCCTCTTTGCTCAGGATGCTTTTTAAGTTAAGTCTCAGATCTTTCTCCTGTTTCTAAACTGCATGTGGGAAGAGCTGGGAAACTCTCTGTGCCTCAGAGAATAGTTTAGCAGGTCCACCGGAGCTGTTATTTCTCCTGTGAGACTATTCTTCTCGTTCCAGGAGTCAGCGAAGCAGATTCTTTGTCTTCCGGCTAGATGCATCATCACACAGAGATGGAGTAAAACATAAATAAGCTTGAAAGCTGTCTCCCTTCCTCTCAAGACCCAGGGGGCAAGAAAGCAGACAAGCCCAGACAAGGGAGGCACTTAAGGGCTAGAGTTCTTCCTCACTGCAGGCAGAGCACGCCTCGTGCTACCCGCCGGGCTGGTTCTTAGAGAGTGGTCCTTTCACAGCCAGCAGAGGGACCCTGCAATACAACAACAGCCCAGGCCAGGTAAGGCAGTGGGCTGTTCCGCTGGGTCTTTTTTCTTGTAGGGGCAGCAGGTCCTGACTCCATGTATGTGTGCTGTGGGGTATGGGAGGAAGCAGCCTAATTGCATCAAGGGTGACCACGTTGAAGAGCATCTCAGCCCCTGAATAACAGTGTGTCCCTATTTCAATCTTCAGGCTTCCCAGGCAGCTAGACCAGAGTTAGAGACCGAGCATCCCCTGGTTTGATGGGAATGAACCGAGGCAGGGAGTTCAAGTCCTTCTCAAGTACATCAAGGTGGCCAGGCATTCAAGAATTGGAGCATCCCAGCAAATAAATCACTTCGACCCTTTTAAAATACAGAGTTAAAATCAACTTTCAAAGAACATTGGCATCTAAAACAGTCTACTGTATGACCAGGCTTTGTGTTAGCCAATTCGCCAGTGAGAGACTGCAAGCTTTAATTACCCTGAGGAGATAATGCAGTGGCCAAAGAGGGTCTTGTTAAAAAGTTATGCTTACTTGGAAAGACCAAGGATGGAGATTGCTCCAGCTATATGCAACTGGGAGCACGTTAGGCTGCAAGGAGGTCTTTGCTGAACTGTGTAACTCTCTTGAGATTGCTAATGAGGAACCAATATGCCAGCTCTTATTCTTATGACAAGCTAGGGGCTCCAGGACTAAATGTCTAGTTCGGGACAAAGTTACTCTTGAAAGATGGGATCTGAGAATCAACTATTATATAATTCAGGGCAAGGTATTTAATCTCACTAGACTCTAGTTTTCTCTACAATAAACTGAGAATTAGAATATATTCATGAGCTTGTCAACAAGGCAGCTTATGCATGGTTAAGAAGTTATAAAGTGTTTCACAAACAGTAAGGAAATTTCTCACTGTGCAACCTTGAGGTTCTAACAGATACATTTAGGAAAAGGGAAGGATGGTAGAGGCTCTGTAAAGGCAGGTCCCATTTCTGATTTGTTCCCTGCAGAATCCTTAGTGTCTGGTAGAGGAAACAGTGTACAGTAAAATATTTGCTGAATGAATGAATAAAGTCAGCAGAAGCAACTGGCCCACAGTATGTGGACTGTCCTCCTATTTGATGTCTTTGGTGCCAAATGTTTCTTTTTTTCTTTCCCTGAGCCTTTTAGGCCACATTGAGTCCCTGCAGATTTGCCTGCTGCCAGAATCTTTCTGGAAATTTCCATTCAGACAAATGGTTCCTTTAAAATGCCACCATTTCTGAAGACTAGAGATTCAGGAAGACAGAAGACAAGCTCAGAGGTTGGTCTTTGGTAGGAACAAATCCAGTACTCTAACAGGAAACGTATTCAATAGTAGGGTTTGATGACTAGCGCCCTTGTCTGAGCCATGTGTTCACCAAGTCCCTGCTTTGGCCTCCCTCCCTGTCTGCTATACCAGAACTAAGGGGATCCCATTTCATTCTTACCACTCAAATCCTAGAAATGGTCAGGGAAACTTAAAAGCAAGAGAGTCTAGCAAGACCACTACCCCATGCAGCTGGACCCAGCTTCTGCAGCTCTCAGCTCAGAGCTGCATCATGAGGACTCGAACCCCCCTCCTAGATTCACTTCCAGGAGATCAAGTGATGCCTGGTCTCCAGCTCAGGCCAGGCTGTGTAGGAGGCCTAGAAGTTGAAAGAAGGGCATGTTCTTATTCAGGACTGAGAAACTCTCAAAAGCAGGTATCAGGTTGCCAGGCTATGGCACTAGGGGCAAAAATTCAGCAAAGAACAACTTCTAAGAGAAAACCAATATCTCCCCTGAAACTAAATGGAAGACTGAATGGCAATTTCAGGATTGAGGCACACTCAGCATGAGACCCAAATGGAGAGTTTAAGGAATTAGGAGAATTTGTGATTTAATAGGTGAGATGAGGGATCAAGGGAAAGAGGAGCTGAGTTGAGCCACCTGGGATAAGATGAGCTAGACAAGGAATGCTTCCCTTCAAGCAAGAGTAAGTCAGTCAGTCAAACCAAGCTACAAGGGGTCGTGGAACAGCTCTGTTGCAGGAGTCAGGTTGCATGGTTCTGGTCCATTCTGTAATTAATTAGCCTCCTAACATTGAGCAACTCACTTCACTTCTTTTTTTTTTTTTTTTTTTGAATTTTTGAATTTTATTTTATTTATTTTTTTATACAGCACGTTCTTATTAGTCATCAATTTTATACACATCAGTGTATACATGTCAATCCCAATCACCCAATTCATCACAACCCCCCCCAACCCCCCGTGGCTTTCCCCACTTGGTGTCCATACCTTTGTTCTCTACACCTGTGTCTCAATTTCTGCCCTGCAAACCGGTTCATCTGTACCATTTTTCTAGGTTCCACGTATATATGTTAATATACGATATTTGTTTTTCTCTTTCGGACTCACTTCACTCTGTGTGACTGTCTGTACATCCAACCACGTCTCAACAAATGACCCTTTCGTTCCTTTTTATGGCTGAGTAATATTCCATTGTATATATGTACCACATCTTCTTTATCCATTCGTCTGTCGATGGGCATTTAGATTGCTTCCATAACCTGGCTATTGTAAATAGTGCTGCAATGAACACTGTGGTACATGACTCTTTTTGAATTATGGTTTTCTCAGGGTATATGCCCAGTAGTGGGATCGCTGGGTCGTATGGTAGTTCTATTTTTAGTTTTTTAAGGAACCTCCATACTGTTCTCCATAGTGGCTGTATCAATTTACATTCCCACCCTCTCCAGCATTTGTTGTTTGTAGATTTTCTGATGATGCCCATTCTAATTGGTGTGAGGTGATACCTCATTGTAGTTTTGATTTGCATTTCTCTAATAATTAGTGATGTTGAGCAGCTTTTCATGTGCTTCTCTGCCATCTGTATGTCTTCTTTGGAGAAATGCCTATTTAGCTCTTCTGACCATTTTTGGACTGGGTTGTTTGTTTTTTTAATATTGAGCTGCATGAGCTGTTTATATAATAAGGAGATTAATCCTTTGTCCGTTGATTCGTTTGCAAATATTTTCTCCCATTCTGAAGGGTTGTCTTTTCGTCTTGTTTATGGTTTCCTTTGCTGTGCAAAAGCTTTTAAGTTTCATCAGGTCCCATTTGTTTATTTTTTTTTTTAATTTCCATTACTCTAGGAGGTGGATCAAAAAAGATCTTGCTGTGATTTATGTCAAAGAGTATTCTTCCTATGTCTTAGCCTAAGAGTTTTACAGTGTCCAGTCTTACATTTAGGTCTCTAATCCATTTTGAGTTTATTTTTGTGTATGGTGTTAGGGAGTGTTCTAATTTCATTCTTTCACATGTAGCTGTCCAGTTTTCCCAGCACCACTTATTGAAGAGACTGTCTTTTCTCCATTGTATATCCTTGCCTCCTTTGTCATAGATTAGTTGACCATAGGTGCGTGGGTTTATCTCTGGGCTTTCTATCTTGTTCCATTGATCTATGTTTCTGTTTTTGTGCCAGTACCATATTGTCTTGATTACCGTAGCTTTGTAGTATAGTCTGAAGTCAGGAAGTCTGATTCCTTCAGCACCGTTTTTTTGCCCTCAAGACTCCTTTAACTCTTCGGGTCTTTTGTGTCTCCATACAAATTTTAAGATTTTGTTCTAGTTCTGTAAAAACGGCCATTGGTAATTTGATAGGGATTGCATTGAATCTGTAGATTGCTTTGGGTAGTATAGTCATTTTCACAATATTGATTCTTCCAATCCAGGAACATGATATATCTCTCCATCTGTTGTTATCATCTTTATTTTCTTTCATCAGTGTCTTATAGTTTTCTGCACACAGGTCTTTTGTCTCCCTAGGTAGGTTTATTCCTAGGTATTTTATTCTTTTTGTTGCAATGGTAAATGGGAGTGTTTCCTTAATTTACCTTTCAGATTATTCATCATTAGTGTATAGGAATGCAAGAGATTTCTGTGCATTAATTTTGTATCTTGCAACTTTACCAAATTCATTGATTAGCTCTAGTAGTTTTCTGGTGGCATCTTTAGGATTCTCTATGTATAGTATCATGTCATCTGCAAACAGTGACAGTTTTACTTCTTCTTTTTCAATTTGTATTCCTTTTATTTGTTTTTCTTCTCTGATTGCTGTGGCTAGGACTTCCAAAACTATGTGGAATAATAGTGGTGAGAGTGGACATCCTTCTCTCATTCCTGATCTTAGAGGAAATGCTTTCTGGTCTTCACCATTGAAAATGATGTTTGTTGTGGGTTTTGTTGTATATGGCCTTTATTATGTTGAGGTAGGTTCCTTCTATGCCTCTTTCTGGAGAGTGTTTATCATAAATTGGTCTTGAATTTTGTCAAAAGCTTTTTCTGCATCTATTGAGATGATCATATGGTATTTATTCTTCAATTTGTTAATATGGTGTATCACATTGATTGATTTGCATATATTGAAGAAAACCTTGCATCCCTGGGATAAATCTCACTTGATCATGATGTATGATGCTTTTAATGTGCTGTTAGATACTGTTTGCTAGTATTTTCTTGAGGATTTTTGCATCTATATTCATCAGTGATATTAGTCTGTATTTCTTTTTTTGTAGTATCTTTGTCTGCTTCTGGTATCAGGGCCTCGAAGAATGAGATTGGGAGCATTCCTTCCTTTGCAATTTTTTGGAAGAGTTTGAGAAGGATGGGTGTTAGCTCCTCTCTAAATGTTTGATAGAATTCACCTGTGAAACCATCTGGTCCTGGACTTCTCTTTGTTGGAAGATTTTTAATCAAAGTTTCAGTTTCGTTACTTGTGATTGGTCTGTTCATATTTTCTATTTCTTCCTGGTTCAGTCTTGGAAGGTTATACCTTTCTAAGAATTTGTCCATTTCTTCCAGGTTGTCCATTTTATTGGCATAGAGTTGCTTGTAGTAGTCTCTTAGGATGCTTTGTATTTCTGTGGTGTCTGTTGTAACTTCTCTTTTTTCATTTCTAATTTTATTGGTTTGGGTCCTCTCCCTTCTTTTCTTGATGAGTATGGCTAATGGCTTATCAATTTTGTTTATCTTCTCAAAGAACCAGCTTTTAGTTTTATTGCTCTTTGCTATTGTTTTCTTTGTTTCTATTTCATTTATTTCTGCTCTCATCTTTATGATTTCTTTCCTTCTGCTAACTTTGGGTTTTGTTTGTTCTTCTTTCTCTAGTTCCTTTAGGTGTAAGGTTAGATTGTTTACTTGAGATTTTTCTTGTTTCTTGAGGTAGGCTTGTATAGCTATAAAATTCCCTCTTAGAACTACTTTTGCTGCATCCTATAGGTTTTGGATAGTCGTGTTTTCCTTGGCATTTGTCTCTAGGTGTTTTTTGATTTCCTCTTTGATTTCTTCACTGATCTCTTAGTTATTTAGTAACGCATTGGTTAGCTTCCATGTGTTTGTGTTTTTTACATTTTTTCCCCTGTAATTCATTTCTAGTCTCATAGCGTTGTGGTCAGAAAAGATGCTTGATATGATTTCAATTTTCTTAAATTTAAGAAAAGCCTCCATTTTTGACCCCAAATGGGATCTATCCTTGAGAATGTTCCATGCTCACTTGAGAAGAAAGTGTAGTCTGCTGTTTTTGGATGGAATGTCCTATAAATATCAATTAAATCTATCTGGTATATTGTGTCATTTAAAGCTTGTGTTTCCTTATTAATTTTCTGTTTGGATGATCTGTCCATTGGTGTAAGTGAGATGTTAAAGTCCCCCACTATTATTGTGTTACTGTCGATTTCCTCTTTTATAACTGTTAGCAGTTGCCTTATGTACAGAGGTACTCCTGTGTTGGGTGCATATATATTTATAATTGTTATATCTTCTTCTTGTATTGATCCCTTGATCATTATGTAGTGTCCTTCTTTGTCTCTTGTAACATCCTTTATTTTCAAGTCTATTTGATCTGATATGAGTATTGCTACTCCAGCTTTCTTTGGATTTCCATTTGCATGGAATATCTTTTTCTGTCCCCTCACTTTCAGTCTGTATGTGTCCCTAGGTCTGAAGTGGGTTTCTTTTAGACAGCATATATAGATGGGTCTTGTTTTTGTATCCATTCAGCAAGCCTGTGTCTTTTGGTTGGAGCATTTAATCCATTCATGTTTAAGGTAATTATCGATATGTATGTTCCTATTACCATTTTCTTAATTGTTTTGGGTTTGTTTTTGTAGGTCCTTTTCTTCTCTTGTGTTTCCCACTTAGAGAAGTTCCTTTAGCGTTTGTTGTAGAGCTGGTTTGGTGGTGCTGAGTTCTCTTAGCTTTTGCTTGTCTGTAAAGCTTTTGATTTCTCCATCAAATCTGAATGAGATCTTTGCTGTGTAGATTAATCGTGGTTGTACATTCTTCCCTTTCATCACTTTAAGTATATCATGCCACTCCTTTCTGGCTTGTAGAGTTTCTGCTGAGAAATCAGCTGTTAACCTTATGGGAGTTCCCTTGTATGTTATTTGTCATTTTTCACTTGCTGCTTTCAATAATTGTTCTTTGTCTTTAATTTTTGCCAATTTGATTACTATGTGCCTCAGCGTGTTTCTCCTTGGGTTTATCCTGTATGGGACTCTCTGCGCTTCCTGGACTTGGGTGGCTATTTCCTTTCCCATGTTAGGGAAGTTTCTGACTGTAATCTCTTCAAATATTTTCTTGGGTCCTTTCTCTCTCTCTTCTCCTCCTGGGACCCCTATAATGCGAATGTTGTTGCATTTAATGTTGTCCAGAGGTCTCTTAGGCTATTTTCATTTCTTTTCATTCTTTTTTCTTTATTCTGTTCCACAGCAATGAATTCCACCATTCTGTCTTCCAGGTAATTTATCTGTCTTCTGCCTCAGTTATTCTGCTATTGATTCCTTCTAGTGTATTTTTCATTTCAGTTATTGTATTGTTCATCTCTGTTTGTTTGTTCTTTAATTCTTCTAGGTCTTTGTTAAACATTTCTTGTATCTTCTCGATCTTTGCCTCCATTCTTTTTTCGAGGTCCTGCGTTATCTTCACTATCATTATTCTGAATTCTTTTTCTGAAAGGAGGCCTATCTCCACTTCATTTAGTTGTTTTTCTTGGGTTTTATCTTGTTCCTTCATCTGGTACATAGCCCTCTGCCTTTTCATCTTATCTATCTTTCTGTGAATGTGGTTTTTGTTCCACAGGCTGCAGGATTGTAGTTCTTCATGGTTCTTCTGTCTGACCTCTGGTGGATGAGCCTGTCTAGTAGGCTTGTGCAAGTTTCCTGATGGGAGGGACTGGTGGTGGGTAGAGCTGGCTGTTGCTCTGATGGGCAGAGCTCAGTAAAACTTTAATCCACTTGTCTTTAATCCGCTTGGCTGATGAGTGGGGCTGGGTTCCCTCCCTGTTGGTTGTTTGGCCTGAGGCAACCCAACACTGGAGCCTACCTGGGCACTTTGGTGGGGTTAATGGCAGACTCTGGGAGGGCTCACACCAAGGAGTACTTCCCAGAACTTCTGCTGCCAGTGTCCTTGTCCTCACGGTGAGCCACGGTCACCCCCCGCCTCTGCAGGAGACCCTCCAACACTAGCAGGTAGGTCTGCTTCAGTCTCCCCTGGGGTCACTGCCCCTTCCCCTGGGTCCCGATGTGCACACTACTTTGTGTGTGCCCTCCAAGAGTGGAGTCTCTTTTCCCCCTAGTCCTGTCAGAGTCATGCAATCAAATCCCAGTGGCCTTCAAAGTCTGATTCTCTAGGTATTCCTCCTCCTGTTGCTGGACCCCCAGGTTGGGAAGCCTGACGTGGGGCTCAGAACCTTCACCCCAGTGGGTGGACTTCTGTGGTATAAGTGTTCTCCAGTTTGTGAGTCGCCCACCCAGTGGTTATGGGATTTGATTTTATTGTGATTGCACCCCTCTTACCGTCTCATTGTGTCTTCTCCTTTATCTTTGGATGTGGAGTATCTTTTTTGGTGAGTTCCAGTGTCTTTCTGTCGATGATTGTTCAGCAGTTACTTGTGATTCTGGTGCTCTCGCAAGAGGGAGTGAGTGCACGTCCTTCTACTCCGCCATCTTGGTTCCAAAAATCCCACTTCACTTCTTATATGCAAAATTAATGAGGAAAACTAGGTGAGGTGAGTCATAGAGAGCCCTGCAAAGCTGTTGGTCTACCATATGTGTGTAGATATCAGTGCTATAGGTCAGGTTTAAATAACAAATCCAACAAGGCAGCCGAGCCTATATTTGAAATAAGAAATTAAAATGTAATGACTGGAGAGACCTTCAAGATGGCAGACGAGTAAGACATGGAGATCACCTTCCTCCCAACAAATACATCAGAAATACATCTACATGTGGAACAACTCCTACAGAACACCTACTGAACGCTGGCAAGACCTCAGACTTCCCAAAAGGCAAGAAACTCCCTACGTACTTGGGTAGGGCAAAAGAAAAAAGAAAAAACAGAGACAAAAGAATAGGGACGGGACCTGCTCCTCTGAAAGGGAGCTGTGAAGGAGGAAAAGTTTCCACACACTACACACTAGGAAGCCCCTTCATTGGTGGAGATGGGGGGTGGGTGGGGGGGAAGCTTCAGAGCCACGGAGGAGAGCGCAGCAACTGGGGTGCAGAGGGAAAAGTGGAGAGATTCCCACACAGAGGATCGGTTCCAACTAGCACTCACCAGCCTGAGAGGCTTGTCTGCTCACCCGCTGGGGCGGGTGGTGGGTGGGAGCTGAGGCTCAGGCTTCGGAGTTCAGATCCCAGGGAGAGAACTGGGGCTGGCTGCGTGAACACAGCCTGAAGGGGGTTAGTGCACCACAGCTAGACAGGAGGGAGTCCAGGAAAAAGTCTGGAACTGCCTAAGAAGCAAGAGACCATTGTTTCAGGGTGCTCGAGGAGAGGGGATACTGAGCACCACCTGAACGAGATCCAGAGATGGGTGCGAGCCATGGCTATCAGCGCAGACCCCAGAGACAGGCATGAAATGCTAAGGCTGCTGCTGCAGCCACCTAGAAGCCTGTGTGCAAGCACAGGTCACTATCAACACCTCCCCTCCCAGGAGCCTGTGCAGCCCGCCAATGACAGGCTCCCGTGATCCAGGGACAACTTCCCCAGGAGAACACACTGCACACCTCAGGCTGTTGCAACATCACACCAGCCTCTGCCACTGCAGGCTCGCCCCACATTCCGTACCCTTCCCTCCCCCTGACCTCAGTGAGCCAGAGCCCCCTAATCAGCTGCTACTTTAACCCTGTCCTGTCTGAGCAGGAACAGATGCCCTCAGGTGACCTACACATGGAGGCAGGGCCAAATCCAAAGCTGAAACCCAGCAGCTCTGCGAACAAAGAAGAGAAGGGAAATCTCTCCATGCAGCCTCAAGAGCAGTGGATTAAATCCCCACAATCAACTTGATGTACCCTGCATCTGTGGAATACCTGAACAGACCACGAATCATCCCAAAATTGAGGTGGTGGACATTGGGAGCAATGATATATATTTTTTTTTCCTTTTTCCCTATTTGTTAGTGTGTATGGGTATGCTTCTTTGTGTGATTTTTTCTGTATAGCTTTGCTTTTACCATTTGTCCTAGGGTTCTGTCTGTCTGGTGTTTTTTGTTTCTTTTTTGGTTTTCATTTTATTTTTTATTTATTTTATTTTATTTTTTATTTTTAGTGCTTCTTTTTGGTTTGGTTGCTCTCTTCTTTCTTTCTTTCTTTTTTTTCTTTTTTCCTTTTTCTATTACTTTTTAATTTTTTTATTTTTAATAATTATTTTTCATTTTAATAACTCTTATTTTATTTTATTTTTTCCTTTCTTTCTTTTGTTCTTTCTTTTTATCTCCCTTATCTTCTGAGCTGTGTGGCTGACAGGGTCTTGGTGCTCCGGCCAGGAGTCAGGCCTATGCCTATGAGGTGGGAGAGCCGAGTTCAGGACACTGGTCCACCAGAGACCTCCCAGCTCCATGTAATATCAAACAGCAAAAGCTCTCCCAGAGATCTTCATCTCAATGCTAAGACCCAGCTCAACTCAACAACTGGCAAGCTACAGTGCTGGACACCCTATGCCAAACAACTAGCAACACAGGAACACAACCCCACCCATTATCAGAGAGGCTGCCTAAAATCATAATAAGGTCAGAGAAACCCCAAAACACACCACCAGATGCGGGCCTGACACTAGAAAGACAAGATCCAACCTCATCCACCACAACACAGGCACCAGTCCCCTCCATCAGGAAGCCTACACAACCCACTGAACAAACCTTAGCCACGGGGGGCACACACCAAAAACAACGGGAACTATGAACCTCCAGCCTGCAAAAAGGAGACCCCAAACACAGTAGGTTAAGCAAAATGAGAAGACAGAGAAACACACAGCAGGTGAAGGACCAGGTAAAAACCCAGCAGACCAAACAAAGGAAGAAGAAATAGGCAGTCTACCTGAAAAAGAATTCAGCATAATGATAGTAAAGATGATCCAAAATCTTGGAAATAGAATGGAGAAAATACAAGAAACGTTTAACAAGGACCTAGAGGAACTAAAGAGCAAACAAACAATGATGAACAGCGCAATAAATGAAATATAAAATTCTCTAGAAGGAATCAATAGCAGAATAACTGGGGCAGAAGAACGGATAAGTGACCTGAAAGATAAAATAATGGAAATAAGTACTGCAGAGCAGAATAAAGGAAAAAAGAATGAAAAGAATTGAGGACAGTCTCAGAGACCTCTGGGACAACATTAAACACACCAACATTCGAATTATATGGGCCCCAGAAGAAGAGAAAAAGAAAGGGACTGAGAAAATATTTGAAGAAATTACAGTTGAAAACTTCCCTAATATGGGAAAGGAAAAAGTTAATAAAGTCCAAGAAGCGCAGAGGGTCACATACAGGATAAATCCAAGGAGAACCACGCCAAGGCACCTATTAATCAAACTATCAAAAAGTAAATACAAAGAAAAAACTATTAAAAGCAGCAAGGGAAAAACAGCAAATAACATACAAGGGAATCCCCATAAGGTTAACAGCTCTTTTATCAGCAGAAACTCTGCAAGTCAGAAGGGAGTGGCAGGACATATTTAAAGTGATGAAAGGGAAAAACCTACAAACAAGATTACTCTACCCAGCAAGGATCTCATTCAGAGTTGACAGAGAAATTAAAACCTTTACAGAAAAGGAAAAGCTAAGAGAATTCAACCCACCAAACCAGCTCTACAACAAATGCTAAACGAACTTCTCTAGGCAGGAAACACAAGAGAAGGGAAAGACCTACAATAACAAACCCAAAACAATTAAGAAAATGGTAATAGGAACATACATATCGATAATTACCTTGAATGTAAATGGATTAAATGCTCCAAACAAAAGACATAGACTGGCTGAATGGATACAAAAACAAGACGCATACATAGGCTATCTACAAGACACCCACTTCAGACCTAGGGACACATACAGACTGAAAGTGAGGGGATGGAAAAAGATGATCCATGCAAATGGAAATCAAAAGAAAGCTGGAGTAGCAATCTTCATATCAGACAAAAGAGACTTTACAATAAAGACTATTGCAAGAGACAAAGAAGGACACTACATAATGATCAAGGGATCAATCCAAGAAGAAGATATAACAACTATAAATATTTATGAACCCAACGTAGGAGCACCTCAATACGTAAGAGAAATGTGAAGAGCCATAAAGAGGAAATTGACAGGAACACAATCATAGTAGGGGACTTTAACACAACCCTGTCACCAATGGACAGATCATACAAACAAAAAATAAGCAACCGCATAGCACAGGGAGATCAGCTCTGTGCTTTGTGAACACCTAGACGGGTGGGTTAGGGAGGGTGGGAGGAAGGGAGATGCAAGAGGGAAGAGATATGGGAACATATATGTATGTATAACTGATTTACTTTGTTATAAAGCAGAAACTAACACACCATTGTAAAGCAATTATACTCCAATAAAGATGGTAAAAAAAAAAAGAAAGAAAATAAATAAGGAAACTCAAGCTTTAAATGATACATTAAACAAGGTGGACTTAATTGATATTTGCAGGACATTCCATCCAAAAACAACAGAACACACTTTCTCCTCACATGCTTACGGAATATTCTCCAGGATATATGATATCTTGGGTCACAAAACAAGCCTTGGTAAATTTAAGAAAACTGAAATTGTATCAAGTATCTTTTCTGATCACAATGCTATGAGACTAGATATCAATTACAGGAAAAAATCTGCAAAAAATACAAACAGATGGAGCCTAAACAATACACTACTTAATAACGAAGAGAACACTAAAGAAATCAAAAAAGAAATCAAAAAATACCTAGAAACAAATGACAATGAAAACAAGATGACCCAAAACCTATGGGATGCAGCAAAAGCAGTTCTAAGACGGAAGTTTATACCAATACAATCCTACCTCAAGAAACAAGAAACATCTCAAATAAACAACCAAACTTTAACACTGAAAGCAATTAGAGAAGGAAGAACAAAAACCCCAAAGTTAGCAGAAGGAAAGAAATCATAAAGATCAGATCAGAAATAAATGAAAAAGAAATGAAGGAAACAATAGCAAAGATCAATAAAACTAAAAGCTGGTTCTTTGAGCAGATAAACAAAATTGATAAACCATTAGCCAGACTCATCAAGAAAAAAAGGGAGAAGACTCAAATCAATAGAATTAGAAATGAAAAAGGAGAAGTAACAACTGACACTGCAGAAATACAAGGGATCATGAGAGATTACTACAAGCAACTATATGCCAATAAAATGGAAAACCTGGAAGAAATAGACAAATTCTTAGAAAAGCACAACCTTATGAGATGGAACCAGGAAGAAATAGAAAATATAAACAGACCAATTACAAGCACTGAAATTGAGACTGTGATTAAAAACCTTCCAACAAACAAAAGCCCAGGACCAGATGGCTTCACAGGCGAATTCTGTCAAACATTTAGAGCAGAGCTAACACCTGTCCTTCTCAAACTCTTCCAAAATATATCAGAAGGAGGAACACTCTCAAACTCATTCTACGAGGCCACCATCACCCTGATATCAAAACCAGACGAAGATGTCACAAAGAAAGAAAACTACAGGCCAATAACACTGATGAACATAGATGCAAAAATCCTCAGCAAAATAATAGCAAACAGAATCCAACAGCACATTAAAAGAATCATACACCGTGATCAAGTCAGATTTATCCCAGGAATACAAAGATTCTTCAATATACGCAAATCAATCAATGTGATACACCATATTAACAAATAAATGAGAAAACCATATGATGATCTCAATAGATGCAGAAAAAGCTTTTGAGAAAATTCAAGACCAACCATTTATGATAAAAACCCTCCAGGAAGTAGGCATAGAGGGAATTTACCTCAACATTATAAAGGCCATATATGACAAACCCAGAGCCAACCTCGTTCTCAATAGTGAAAAACTGAAAGCATTTCCACTAAGATCAGGAACAAGACAAGGTTGCCCACTCTCACCACTATTATTCAACGTACTTTTGGAAGTTTTAGCTGCAGCAATCAGAAAGGAAAAAGAAATAAAAGGAATCCAAATCAGAAAACATGAAGTAAAGCTGTCACTGTTTGCAGATGACATGATTCTATACATAGAGAATCCTAAAGATGCTACCAGAAAACTACTAGAGCTAATCAATGAATTTGGTAGCACAGCAGGATACAAAATTAATGCACAGAAATCTCTTGCATTCCTATACACTAATGATGAAAAATATGAAAGAGAAATTAATGAAATGCTCCCATTTACCATTGCAACATAAAGAATAAAATACCTAGGAATAAACTTACCTATGGAGACAAAAACCTTTAAGCAGAAATCTATAAGACACTGATGAAAGAAATTAAAGATGACACAAACAGATGGAGAGATATACCATATTCTTGTATTGGAAGAATCAACATTGTGAAAATGACTATACTACCCAAAGCAATCTACAGATTCAGTGCAATCCCTATCAAACTACCAATGGCACTTTTCACAGAACTAGAACAAAAAATTTCACAATTTGTATGGAAACACAAAAGACTCCGAATAGCCAAAGCAATCTTGAGAAAGAAAAACATAGCTGGAGGAATCAGGCTCTGGACTTCAGAGTATACTACAAAGTTACAGTAATCAAGACAGTATGGTACTGGAACAAAAACAGAAATATAGATCAATGGAACAGGATAGAAAGCCCAGAGATAAACCCATGCACATATGGTCACCTTATTTTTGGTAAAGGAGGCAAGAATATACAATGGAGAAAAGACAGCCTCTTCAATAAGTGGTGCTGGGATAAATGGACAGCTACATGTAAAAGAATGAACTTAGAACACTCCCTAACACCATACACAAAAATAAACTCAAAATGGATTAAAGACCTACATGTAAGGCCAGACACTATCAAACTCTTAGAGGAAAACATAAGCAGAACACTCTATGACATTAATCACAGCAAGATCCTCTTTGACCCACCTCCTAGAGAAATGGAAATAAAAAGAAAAATAATGGACCTAATGAAACTTAAAAGCTTTTGCACAGCAAAGGAAACCATAAACAAGACAAAAAGACAACCCTCAGAATGGGAGAATATATTTGCAAATGAAGCAACTGACGAAGGATTAATCTCCAAAATTTACAAGTAGCTCATGCAGCTCAATATCAAAAAAGCAATCAACCCAATCAACAAAAGGGCAGAAGACCTAAATAGACATTTCTTCAAAGAAGATACACAGATTGCCAACAAACATATGAAAGGATGCTCAACATCACTAATCATTAGAGAAATGCAAATCAAAACTACAATGAGGTATCACTTCACACCAGTCAGAATGGCCATCATCAAAAAATCTACAAACAATATATGCTGGAGAGGGTGTGGAGAAAAGGGAACCCTCTTGCATTGTTGGTGGGAATGTAAATTGATAGAGCCACTATGGAGAACAGTATGGAAGTTCCTTAAAAAATTAAAAATAGAAATACCATACGACCCAGCCATCCCACTACTGGGCATATAACCTGAGAAAACCATAATTCAAAAAGAGTCATGTACCACAATGTTCATTGCAGCTCTATTTACAATAGCCACGACATGGAAGCAACCTAAGTGTCCATCAACAGATGAATGGATAAAGAAGATGTGGCACATATATACAATGGAATATTACTCAGCCATTTAAAGAAACGAAATTGAGTTATTTGTAGTGAGGTGGATGGAACTAGAGTCTGTCATACAGAGTGAAGTATGTCAGAAAGAGAAAAACAAATACCGTATGCTAACACATATACATGGAATCTAAAAAAAAAAAAAAAGTTCTGAAGAACCTTGGGGCAGGACAGGCATAAAGATGGAGACGTAGAGAATGGACTTGAGGACACGGGAAGGGGGAAGGGTAAGCTGGGACGAAGTGAGAGAGTGGCATGGACATATATACACTACCAAATGTAAAATAGATAGCTAGTGGGAAGCAGCTGCATAGCACAGGGAGATCAGCTCGGTGCTTTGTGACCACCTAAAGGGTTGGCATAGGGAGGGTGGGAGGGAGCAAGAGGCAGGAGACATGGGGATATATGTATATGTATAGCTGTTTCACTTTGTTATAAAGCAGAAACTAACACACCATTGTAAAGCAATTATACTCCAATAACGATGTTAAAAAAAACCCAAAAACTAGGTGACCTCAGCATTCCCTTAAATTTCTATTATTTCTACCAAAGTCAATAAAATAGTGAGTTTAATTTCCACATGGTTGGAGAGAAGGAAACTCATGTCTCCCTGGCACCCATGCTGGGGTTTTCCTGACTTTGCCTTATGTAAACCTGCAACAACTCTAAGAGATTGGCACCACTCTCCCCACTTAACAGATGACATCGCCAAGTCTTAAATCAGTGAAGCAGTGTGTCCCAGGCTACGAGAAGGAAGGTGGTAGGACGAAGACTCAGACTCTGTTTCCACAACTTCCCATTCCTCCCGTGCTCCCTCACAAGCCACATAAAGAAGGCCAGTGTCATTTCTTTGTATTCCGGCCTTGTCAGTCCTCAGGAGAAAGCCCTGTGCCAGACAACACTATTTGCATGCCAAGCACCGAGCAGGACACAGAGGGGCTGCCAACACGTAGAATCTGTGCTCCTGCCCTCTGGCTTGGGTGACAGGCTTCTGGGAAATGACATCTACTGAAAGTGGCTGCGGGGATCAGAGTGAGAGTTCACCCTGACATTTCCCATGTCCCATTCTTTATTCCTAAAGCACCCATCTTCATCCAGAAGAACCCGGGGGCTTTTCACTGCACCATTCAGATATTTGTGGCACTGCCATAACCCTCACTTTTCATCATCTCTTTTCTTTCATCCCTGTAAATTCCAGTTCTGGCTGGGGGTAGGGGGTGGGTGGAATTAAAACCTTTCCCTGTCTGCATGTGGAAGTCCAATGCAAAAATAATTAAATCTCCAACCATTTATCTTTTATCGCCAATTCCAATCCATTGTTCTGAGAACGATTTGAATGGTGTGCTTCCCCTGCTGTGTCATTTAAAATTGAGTTCACACTTAGCTAACTTTTTACTGTTGGGAATGTTTCTGCAGCAGGCATTTCAGCCTCCTCACAAGAACAGTTCTAATTTGGAGCTCAAACAGAGGGAGGGAGCTGGTATTGCAGGAATGTCAGCCAAGCTCCTGGTTTAATGGCTGTGCGGTAGCTGAGTAGTTGCAGATGTGAGCACTTCAGGGAAAGCAGCAGCGCTAGGATGTGAGGGCCTCCAAGACCTGGTATTTCAAAGTGGGTAAACTTAAACAAAATTGTGGCATAGGATTTCTTTTCGATGCTATTTTTTGGTGTCAAAGCCGCTACTTGATACCCAACATGGTAGCTCCAATGAATCTGTTCAATCTACTCTTCATGATCATGGCATCTCTAAGGTAGAAAATTAATTGGATGAGGTTAAATATCCCCTTTTCATGTCAAAAAAATTGGTTTTTCTAGGGATTAAAGGATTAACGTGGTGTTAAGTCCCTAAAGAGGTTAAAATACTTTATTATTCATTACAAAACACAAAGATCGGGCTGTTAGTTTTTTTCTTATGTCACTGCCACTCATGTCATTAAAGGGAGCACCACGGAGAACTGATAATGACAATTTCAGAGGCTCTTAATGTTCTTCAAAACGTATGTCTGCCCTGCTTACAAACTCTTCCTGGGTAAAATAGCCTGAAATACATGAAATTGAAGACTTTTACGGCCTAGTCTCAGTGTCAGATGATCAGTGGGCAGGGATGAGCTTTCAGGAAAGTCGTCGAGGCTGTAACGTGTGGCATTTCATATTGACGTTCTCTCAGCTTCTGACCAAAGAGCACCACTTCCCATCAACAGCTGAGAAGATACTTCCAGTTTGGATCAAAGGATGGAGAAAGCTGGGCTATGCCAGGTCACCACAGGAGCAGGCACTTTTCAAATTAGGGTTTATACTCTTTCTCTACCCCATACAAAAACAGTGATTTCAGCTCTGTTTCCATCATATTTTGCCATTTTGAGTTGGAAAAATCCCTACATCCAATGCCGACTTTTTGCACCTGAGGAAACCGGGGCACAGATCTGTGATATGACTGGCTCTTGGTCACTCAAATGTAAGTGACAAGGTGGCACTGGAACCCAGTTTCCTGACAATGATCCTCCCCCTCCCCATTAACTACTTCCCCAGCTTCTGCATTCTCCTCCAGATGGATGGCTTGGTGACCAAGGGCTCATACTTGAAAGACGGATGTTGGAAGTTACAACTCAGACTGAGACCACAGCACATGTCCAAGGTCAACGGGCCACACAGTGACCATCTGTGACCTCAGCCCAATGAGGACCAGGTTCTGAACTAACTGGACACAGTCTTCACAGATTCGGGAAGCCTAGTTTCAACTTTCATTCAAATCCATCCTGGGAGGATCCTGGCCCTCTCCTGGGGGACATAAAGGCAAAGCAATTAATTCAGACATCATCAGGACAGTCTATGCCAGGCAAAGAATAATGAGTCAAACATAGAATTAAGGGTTTGAGATAATAATGTCAAGTAACTTTCATAAAAGTAGAGTCCGACAAGATAAAGAGCCATGAGAGGTAACATACAAAACACCACCAGGGTCAAAAGAGGGAGGTCTGTTCAAGTTGGGGAATCCAGAAATGATTCATGGGTGAGGAAGTGGCTTTTGCATGAGTCTTGAAGGAAGGATACATTTCAGGAGGTGTAGATAAGACAAGGACATTCAATCTGAAAGAAAACACATATTGACACCTGAAACTAACACAACACTGTAAATCAACTATACTTCAATAAAAATAAATAAAAGAAAACACATACATGAAGAGGAAGGCAGAGAGCACTGTTCGGGAGGCTGTGAATGATGATTTCTTCAAGGCCAACTGATATGTCTTCCCCTCCAGGAAGCACTCCCTGATTGTTCCAGGCTGGTTAAGTACCCCCTCCAGTGCTCCCTCAGCACCCCAGGCACACTCCCACCATCACATTAGCCAGAACACTGTGTCACAGATTTGCCCCCATCAGACCCTAAACAACTTGAAGTCACTTCAGATCACTTTTTTTACATTGTTTTGTGTGTAACCCCAGCACAATGCCTGACCCATGGTAAGTTTCCCCCAAATATTTGTTAAATGTGCCAAGGGCTCAGTTTGGATCACTGAAAATAACTCATCAAGAGAAGTCTTAAAAGGAAGTTTGGGGCCTATCTGGGGAGGGCCTTAGTGTCTGGGTTAGGAGCTTGTGCCTTATTCAGCATGTGATGGGGAGCAGGAAGGTGATGGAGAAGGAAAGGACATGAATGGAGCTGCCCTTCGAGAAGAGCACTCTGACTCGGGAGTAAAAGATGGATTGGAGCAGGGAGAACCAGAACCTGAGCACAAGGTAGGCGGGCTTCACAGGACAGCCTGAGCCTTCAGGGAGGCGGCCCTGACCTTCCCAGGGTCGATGAGGTGGGGGTCAGGGAGATGAGCACAAGGGGAGTTGCAAGGAGAGGAGGGGGCGGATGCACGTCCACCCACAGCTCTGTGTTCCTCGGTTGGCAAGGATGGGAAAAGGGAGCTTTCTAACATCTATTTCTTGGAGGTATGGTCCACAAAATATCTACTGCCTATAAAGTGCTTTTAATTTTTCAGATGCAATAACCACAAGGGGAAAGAAATGTTACTTCTGCAGAAAGTAGTAGATATTGTCTGACTTGCCTGACTTTACTTTCTGGAGAAAGCTAAGATACACACACACGCAAGGTTTGGCCCAGAGAGACACAGGAAATCAAACTCAACTAAAACATTGGAAATTCACTGTTGAGGCAAAATCCAAGTTTTAGATGTTGTCCATATTCACACACACACACGCCCCAACTCACCTGATTTTCAATTAGCATTCAGTTAGTATGTCACAACAGGCAACGTTTTCAATTAGATGCTAACATGTATTTTACTGTTTTTCTTTAAATTCTGCATGTTTCATATTTGCCTCCAGTAGAGCAAACTGCCAAACTTTCAAAAAGCTGCAGAAAGACCCAGAGGATCAGTGGGTAGGACAACAGAGAGCTGAAGACTCGGGGTGGTCAGTGAATTTTACCGTGGCCGCTCCTGCAGGCTCCTTTACATTGTTTCATTGTGTACTGTCTACCCACATGTCCAGTTCAATGGTACACACGTGGCCTTTAGGGAGTCCCCAATCTAACGTCACGAGACTCAGTTCTTGCCTTTGAGGAAATGACAGATAATCAGCTTGAGAAGTCAATGCACGGGGACTTCCACTGGTGGTCCAGTGGTTAAGACTTCACCTTCCAATGCCGGGGGTGCAGGGTCCATCCCTGGTCGGGGAGCTAACGTCCCACACGCCTCACTCCAAGCATCTCACCACCCAACAGCAGCAATACCAGTGCAAAAATATTACCACCGAAGTACATAATCTATGATTACAGAATTATGAGAATCAGTGGGAAAGCAGTAAAAAAGACAATGGCTAAAGGAGAAGTCTCCAAGTCAGGGTCATGGCTTCACAATTTACTAGACGAATAGCTTTGGGCAAATTACTCAGACCACTTTGACCCTCAGTTTTTTCATCTACAAAATGAAGGTAATAGTAATAAATACTTACCTAAGCGGGGTTTTTGGCAAGCTGAATAAGAAACTATATTGTAATATATGGCATAGTATTTTGATATATAATATATATACTGGCATGTGCATAGCTTACATAGTATGTGTATGTATATACAGTATGACATATAGTATAAATATAGCATATTATACTATATTATTAATATATCGTTATGATATAACTTTTCATTTGAGTATGAAGGGACTATCTTGTATACTGAAATGAAGAGGAGGGCTGGGCAGAGCTGAGACAAGTGGGATTTCTCTGGCCGGCAGCAGCAGGGGCTGGGCGGCCTCCATGGGGCAGGAGAAGAAGGGAGGGAAGGAGCTTAACCTGCACAATACGTGCAGGAGCAGCGGTCGCCTGGCAAGAAGGCAGGCGGGGGGGGGACCACTTGTCTGTACGTACCTCAGCATCAGGGTCAGACAAATGGTGCATGGACATCTAGAGAAGCATGAAGCGAAGGGCAACAGCAGACAGGGATTGTCTGGCGGAGCCTGCTGAAGAGGAAGGGTAGGTAAATGCTAGTGTAATTCGGAAAGACTTCCATGGTAAGCCTGACCAAAGGAAACCAAAGCAGGTTGATGTCACAGGTACTATTTTAGATCAATCATTATTATGTTAATGCCAACATCAGCTTGCGTCTTCACGTGGCCCTTTTCAACATTCTTGATGCACTCTGGTGCCAGGGTCTTCCTTGTTCCCTCACCTCAATGCAGTAAAGCTGCAGACGTATTACTTTTCCTACTTTATAAAGATGAGAAACCTGAGAGCAAATATTCTAGGATCTGTGCAAAGCCACACAGGCACCTGAGGACACTGCTCTGCCCTCGTAATTAGGGAGTCATCTTGTTGGGTTGTGCCATTTTGGATGGTACCTAGTCTTTCTCTAGACCCCTTTGAGTAATCCTGAAGGCCCAGGTCCATCTCTTTTGTTTCTTTTGCAACTTTCAAGTCGCTTCTCCCCCCCTCCCCCACCTCCTTGAAACACACTGCAGCCCCGCTGGATGATTGACCTTGCAGGTGCTCAGTGAATCCTCATGGAACCACGGACCGAATGGCCTTCCTGCTGGGGCACTTGCTTCACCATTCACAGCTCCAGCTGGCCCTCAGGGCTGACTTCACATCCCCAAGGGTTTGCCCTGAGTGAGGGTTGGATTCTAGGGACCAGCACAGCTAATGCTGTGACACACTGGACATGAGGACCAAAGTCAGGAAGATACCACCCTGGTCGGTAGCTGTGCCCTGAACCAGCTCCACTGCAAACAAGCTACTGGTGGTGGGGAACATGTCAGCCCTGCACGCTGTACCTCGAGGCACCACTCTCCAAGGGGCTCCCAAGTTATTCTACGGCCAGGGTGTCCAAATTCTTTTAAAGCCGAGGTGGCTTCTTGCACAGTGTATCCGCTCCTGGCTTTGGGAGAGGAAGGACAGCACGCCGGCCAAGCGTCCAGCTCTCTTACCCCCGGAACAGAGCAAGATCGGAGTTGACGACAATGCATTTTAGAAGAGACTTTTCTGGTATGGTGACAAGTCCCTAAGCCAAAGACTCTCTGGAGTCAAAGCAGTTTGAAAGGCAGAGCCTTGCAGGCAGCTCACTAGCCCCTCCTCTCAGTTCTCATGGCTCAGTCTCTGTCCTGAATCTGATCATCAGAATGTAATGTAGCTGGACGTTACTACCTTAGCTTCCCACAGAAAAGCCTGTGCTGAAAGAAGATTGAATGTTATGCCCTTAGCCTTTATAGAGGGTTGATAGGAACAACATTTGAGGAGTGTATCTCTGCCTTTGTAGAACTGCAGTGGAAGATGGTGTCCATTGTGCTACCTGGTGTCCCACGCAGCCCTGATCAATAAATCCTCCTTCCACACAATGCCGGGGAAAGTCTATCCCTCCCAACTTGTATTCCTTCTCTCTTCAGATATTACTGACTGGATAACCAAGTGTGCATTCCTTTTCTTTTTTTTCTTTTTTCCTTCATTTCTATTAAACTGGCACTGAACTCAATCCTCAACTTCAATAACTGATTCCATCCCTGTCTCTGCCCACGTCTGTTTCTCTCTCCTTTCTTTTTATTTGCTTTTATCTTTTAATGGTCATTTTATGTATGGCTAATTTTGTGGGCTGCTCAAATCCTGCCCCCCATTTAAGAAAAGAAGAAATAATAGATGATTGATAGACAGAGATACATGAAAAGGATTAGGTAAGTTGATTAAGATTTGGGTGAACGGATGGAGGTGAGGGGTGGGTGGATGGACTGAACTGAGTTTCATCATTTCATTCACACAATTAACCCGAAATGGAATCAGGAGTCCAGAGTCAGCCCTGTTATTGAACCAAGATTTCCATTCAATCGAACTTAGCAAAAACATATTGAATATCTATAATCTGAACGCAAATTTTTCCGGGATACGGTTTGTGTTTGATTTGTATTTATATCCAGCACAAGGCTGCCATTATAGTAGGTGCTCACGAAATGTTTGAGGCAAGTTGAATTCAATTAAACTAGAAACTTACTCTACCAGATGCAATACCCAACGCCCAGAGCCCACCACATCCTCGGGGAGATATAATTCACAAACCTGAATAGATCGCAATGGCCATATAATCAATACTCCCCTCCTAGACCACTAATGCTGATCGCCCCAGACCATGCTCATTCCTGCTGCGGGCCTTTCTCATGCTACTTTCCCATCCACAATGCCCACTCCCTTCCCATCCATTTAACCAGCTCCTACCAGCCTTTGAGACTTAAATCAAGTCTCACCACCATAAAACTTGTTTCCAATTCCAGCCAGCCCACATTGATTTCCCCTTCCCTGATCATCCACTGCACATGAGGCCCCTCAGGGACCTCCGACAGCCCATGACTCTCCCACCCAAACATCCCACGGGGGCCTCAATTTCAGCATGTACAGAGTGGAACCTCCCCCTCCACCTGCCAGGTAATCTGAGTCGGTGTGTGTGTGTGTGTGTGTGTGTGTGTGTGTGTGTGTGCAGCTCCTGTGATGAAACTACCAGAGACAGAGATCAGATCCTGGCCCTACCACTGTGTTGGCATTGATCATTGGTCAGGGTTCAATCAAAGAAGCAGAACCACTGGTATAAATCTATTGTGTTGGCCAAAAATTTCTTTTGGATTTTTCCATAAGATGTTACAGGAAAACCCGAACGAATTTTTGGCCAACCCAGTGTGTGTGTGTGTGTGTCTGTGTGTATCTGTGTGTGTCTGTGTGCATGTATGTGATATGCATGTCCATATATGTATATGCTTTCCTATATATTTATGTAAAGGAGTTTATTTTTTACAGAGATTTGACCTTACACAATTGTGGGAGCTGGTCTCTCTAAGATGTGTCTTTGTATCTGATGCTGGAGCTTAAAATCGGCAGGGAAGGCAGCTGGGAAGGGAAGATGAAGGGTGCCAGCTAAAAACTGTCACCATCTGCCTCTACAAGGATGAGGTCACTAGCCACTGCAGCTGCTGACCTTCAACACACCCTGATAGGAGTTCAGGGCGGAGATCGGAAATGAGGTCCTCTGCGCTCTGGGAAAAACTGGCAGAACAGAACTTCAGATAATCATTTTCAGGAGAAGATTTTATGAACCCAATTTCTTGCATCTTCTCATATCTAGAAAAGCGTTAAAATCATTAATGGAGACATCTGCTCCTCATGACTGGCAGCAACCTTCTGCCAAAATGTGCGATTGATTACACTTATCCCCCTTCACCTAAATCACATATATACTGACCTCCCCCCTACCTCTTCGGAGCAGTTTCTCAGAGCTATCTGAGAGGCTGTCTCCAGGGCTATAGTCCTCATTTTACCCCCAAAAGAACTTAACTCACAACTCTCGCATTGTGCATCTTTTTCAGTCGACAGGAGCAATAAGGTGCATCTCACAGGTACAGCTAGTGCCCACAGGACGGACTAAAGCCCATGTCAGTTCCACTTTCAGTCCAGTCCTAGAGTGTGGGTGTCTCACAGAAACCCGAGTCCTTTACGACAGACCTAAACACACACCTGCCCTGGAGTTTGAAAGCTGAAAAAGGATTCAGGGGAAGGTTGCTGGTCCAACTACCTCCACAACAGCGAGGCGAACCAGTAGGTCAGTGGTAATGTGTGTGAGCTACAGAAGGGCTGCTCTTCTGCCCTCTAAGTCTCCCACAAGAATCTCTCTTGTGACCCACCTTAACCCAAAATACCTAAGAAAGAGAATTTCGAGAAATTCCCTTAGCCTAGCCAAGTTGAAACATTTTGAAGTCACCCAACCACGTATAATCTTCGTGGTCTCGAACAAGTGACAATTTTCCGAGCTGCAGTTTCCCCATTTGTAAAATGGCAATAAGATAGCAAAGCATTCTCCTGAGAATTAAATATAATTATACCTATTGAGTTCTCAGTACAGTGTCTGGCATAGAGTTAGTGCTCGATAAGTGGTATCTATTAAGATTAATCTGTCTTCTTCCTCCTATTTTCCTAGCTCGGTCGGTGGCCTTAAAATCTACCCCTTCACCCAAGCTTGGGCTTGACTCCTAGTGGTAGACGAGTTGGCTGAGTTGTCATGAAGAGGTTCTGCCTTTGCCAAGCGACTTCTGGGAGGCCGGTCTATTTCCAAGGAGGTTGAGGGTCCTCCGTGTGCCAGGGTCTTGCAGCTGCCCAGTCACCTCCCTGCCCATCCATGGCTGGCACCACATACCCTACCTGTTCTCAGCCGGGGCCTCTTCCGGCAGCATCTCTACCTTCTTCCCAACTCCCCAGACCACAGACTCAGGCAAGGGCCTTCATGGTCCCCAGGACAACCTTGGGGACTGGGCTTCTTTCCAGGGCACACAGTGATGGCTCTGGCTGGGACAGGCACCCCAGGAAGCCTCACCTGGGAGCAGACAGCCTGCATCTGGGTCCTTGGCCTGGAGCACAAAGATCCTAGGCTTTCTTTCTCCATCAGGGGAAAGGCAGCTCTTCACGGCAGAAAAAGAAGTCCAAATCACCATAAAACCCTGGAGCTGGTGTAAAACAGGAAGTTCTGGTCTTTCCCCAGGGCTCTCCGTTACCCAGGAAGTCTTAAGTTCCTTCCAGAAATTCAGGCCATATTAAAAGTGAAAATTCAGAATTTTATGCTTTCCCTGCCCCCTAGAGAAATGAGATCTTTTTTGTCAACATTGTTTAAATAAAATTAGAGCCTTTATTTTTTAATAATTCCTACTAGGACAGTGAATAAAAACTCAAGGAGCAATTAGAAAAAAAAAAAAAAACACTAGAAGTCAGCCTTGAACTCTACCCTCCCCTTGACTTCTCATATCCAATCAATTACAAAGCCCAAGCCTTGCCAATAATCCCCTGGTTCAAGACTCAGTGTGTCTCCCTCTTTCTATCCTGTCACCACATTAGTTTAGAGCCTACTATGAAAGAAGAACAGGCAAATCCAACACGCCACTCCCCAGTTTACAATTGGGTCCTCTATTCTTTTCAAGGCCATATTCCTTTATATATCCCTAGGGGCTGGCTCTCCATGACCTAGACCCTGGCCCTTGTCCAGCCGCAATACACAATAGGCCTATTATGTCACAGTCTCAGCATTGTTCTACATGTGACCTTTTTCTGTTATTATTTGTTTTCATAGTAACCTACACCTATATAGGAACTGACACTGACAACACCATGCCTATCTGCTCCTCATTACTACATCCTCAGCCACACGTGACCACCCATAAGAGATTAGCTACATGATTCTACATGTATGCTAAGCCTCCCTGCTCACCCTACTTCCACTCTCTGAGTTTTGAGGAAGAGCTGGCCAGAGGGAGAGTCTGGAACTGCAGAAGAGACACACACACACTCAGAATTGTTGTCTCAAACTACCCGGTGTGAAGAGAGAAGAAGAGGTCAAATCCCTGATGCTTCCAGCCTTTGAAAAAAGTAGCTCCAGTCAAGGAGAAATGTAGATCAGTGGGTGTCATCCATTAGTCAGGAACTCGTTCCTCCTCCATGGGGCACAGCATGAGGCCAAGACTATCACTGTGGTGCAGGGGTTTTGAACCATAGGAGTGGTCTCTGGAGAAGGCTCAACTGATGGGCTTCATGTGGATAAATCCTCTGACATTTCATTCGAGCTTATGTGTGAACATACCTCTTTGGAAGGAAAGGGTCCAAAGCTTTCAACAGATTCTCAAAAGGATTCCTGACCCCAAAATATTGTAGAGCCAGCCTGCATGGAAACGTGAGTGACCAGAAAGGCGGTGGGCCCTAAGGTATGCCTAGGAGTTAGGGGTGGGGGTGGGGAGGATGAAAGGCTAGAGACAGCTCTGCCTACCGAGCTTGCAGAAGATTGGAGAAGGAGTGTGGCTGACGGCCAGTGTCTCGGGAGCCCACACCGCATTCATGCACCCCCGCTAGCGTGCACAGTGTACAGCTCTGGGAAAGGATTATGAGCTCAATTTCCACCTTCATTATCCCCTCAGCAGGACACTACGTGCAGTGAACAACCTGCTCCACTGTACACAGTAGCCCTCGGAAGCTGCAGTTCACTTGCAACCTAACTGAAAGAGGATGCATCTCCTCCTCTGGGATGACACTGCCTGGAAGGTACTGCCAGTATCTTCTTTTTTTTAAATTTATTTATTTGTTTATTTTTTTGGCTGCGTTGGGTCTTTGTTGGTGCACGCGGGCTTTCTCTAGTTGCGGCAAGCGGGGGCTACTCTTCATTGTGGTGCAAGGGCTTCTCATTGCCGTGGCTTCTCTTGTTGCGGAGCACGGGCTCTAGAGTGCAGGCTCAGTAGTTGTGGAACACGGGCTTATTTGCTCCGCAGCATGTGGGATCTTCCCGGACCAGGGCTTGAACCCGTGTCCCCTGCATTGACAGGCGGATTCTTAACCACCGCACCACCAAGGAAGTCCCTGCCAGTATCTTCTGTCTCAGACCCTTCCATCTCAGATCCTCTGCATTCCTAATTATTTATGCTCTGCTAAAGGCACCTCTTGTGCTGTTGCGTTCTATGATAGAGGGCTCTTCTAGTGCATTTCACTGTTTGTGCCTGAATTCTTTACGGGGAGAAGGTATGTAACGCTTTGCTGTCCCCTGCCTCAGGGTGCCTAGTACATCAGCAGATGTGTTCGTTGAGTGATTGTGTGGCAACTTCATCCAGCCACAACCCACCAGTGGGCATGCAGGACACACCCAGCGGACCACCCCACCATGTTCTTCCATCAGCATCCCCTTAACTGGAGGAAACCCACACACAGCCCTCCTCTTGCCTCCCATACCCCATGCTTCTCTCATTCCCAAAGCAATGACACCCTCACTGGAGAGAAGGGGAGAGAGAAGGTGTGTTTTGAATGGAGGGATAAGAAGAAAGAAGGGGAGTTACTGAGGAAAGGGTGAAGCAACAGCACTAGTGACTGGGAGAGACCGTCCCCCAAGGGGAAGAGCGGGTGGCCCAAGAAGACCCCTGCACCTGGCTCCCTTTGGCACTCTGAATGCTTAACGTGCTGGCCACTGTGCTCCCTGCTCTGGATAAAATTCAGTCCTTGCCTTGTGGAGTTTGCTGTCTCAGCTCAGAGGTTAAGACATTTGTTCCAGATTATGAGGTTAGCAAGAGACAAGCCAGACTCGAGCCCTCGTCTTCTAATTCCTCGCTCTGTTTACTTTAAGCAACAGCCACTGTAGAACATGATCCAAAACCTAATCAATCACCACCACCTGTCCACAGCCTCAGGACCCACATCACCCAGGCAGGAGTGTGCCTTCTTTGTTTGAGGCCCAGAAGCTTGTCAGCTCCACCATTATCTCAGATCCTTTGGCGGCCATGTTCGTTGTCAACCCAGCATTCCAGGATCATGGATTGTGGTGCCTGAGAGAATTCCTTGCTGAGTGAGCTTGGGTTCCTGCGATGCTTAGGGAACCTCTGTTAAATGCCCTGTCCCCACAGGAAGACAACCATAAAGAATTTCATGACTGTTTCTCCAGGAAGCAAAAGCATAGGATTTTTACAATTTGGGTACCAGGTTGAGGATATGGTGACTCACAGGCATATTCAGACCAGGGATCCTTCCCTCCTTCACACCCGTGTCTGCAGAGCCTGAGCGGTGCCCTCTCTGGGTCATTCTGGGGTGGAACTGAGGCTCCACAGAACTGCAGCCAGAGCCGCGTCAGACCTGGGTTCCCTGCAGACTCAGGCAGCAGGAGCTGAACGACTCCTCCTCTGAGTCTCACTGTGCCTATTTCCAACAGGAAGGGGTTCAATAAGATCAGAGACTATCAAACTGTTCTTTTAATTCCAGAACACTTTCTTCAAAAGAAAACGATGCCAAAGAGAGGGTGGGAGGGGGACACAAGAGGGAAGAGATATGGGGATATATGTATATGTATCGGTGATTCACTTTGTTATAAAGCAGAAACTAACACACCATTGTAAAGCAATTACACTCCAATAAAGATGTTTAAAAAAAAAAATTGATTAGAACCAAATGGATCCAAGATGGCGGACAAGAAAAGAAAAATAAAGAAAAGAAAAAGAAAACAATGCCAAGAAGGATAAACAAATACAGCCAATAACAGCAGAGCCCCACTGATTGAAAGGATCCCCGGGCTCTGAGGGAGGCCTGAAATTCTACCCTGCTCAGGCAGATAAGCCTTAAGGCAGCTCCAAGGGACCCCCAGGGCCCCACAGAACAGAGCTTCGAGAACAGTGGGCTAGATGATCCCTAGTAATCCTTGACATTTCTAAAGTCATATCATAAAGGCTCGATTATTAAATCTTGATTCTCACTTGGCTTTTATTAACTTCTTACCCATCTTCTTAACTCCAGTGACAGAAATGGAGGACCATTTGTTCAGGAAGTGGTAGGAAACATCCTTCACCTCTCTCTTCCCTGCAGGATTTTAATCCAAAGGTGGTCGGTGTCCTCAATTACAACATACCTTTCTATGGTGCACACTACATCCAGCATGGGTCACATCACCGCCCTCTCCAAGTATGGCTTCTTTACACTGAATATGCCAGCTACCCTGCTATGGGTATCATTGAGCTCCCTGGATGTTAGCCTTGAACACGAGCCCCTTGCACCTTCTCAGTGCCTAGAGAAATGGTGGTTGAGCATCCTTCTCTGGCAGGAGTCATGTTCTTTGTCTTAGTTTTCATGCGTGGCTTCTGAATGTGCCAGGTCATATTCTCTACATGTATGTCTGTGGTCACTGATCTCTCATACAACATGTCAAAAACTCTTACAGAAGTTTAATTCCTCATTTAAATTTGCCAAATATTTTAAAATAATGAGACGAGCTTGCTTAAAACCAGTAATTTGTTCTCTAACAAGTAATGTTATAGACTGAATGTTTGCGTCTCCCCAAAATTCACATGCTGAAACCCTACCCTCTGAAGTGATGGTGTTAGGAGGTGGGGCCTTTGGGAAGTAACTGGGATTAAATGAGGTCCTGAGGGTGGAGCCCTCATACGAATCACAAGATCACTTGCTTCCTTCCCCACTCTCTGCCATGTGATGACACAGCTGGAAGTCGGCGGTCTGCCCCAGAATGTGACTGTGCTGGTACCTGATCTTGCACTTCCAGCCTCCAGAACTGAGAGAAATAAATGCCTATAAGCATCCCAGTCTATGATACCTTGTTATGGTGCCCCAACTAATTAAGACAAGTATCAAAACAAAATTTGGTATTCCCTGATAGCCTCAAAAACACAAGTACCTGGAAGAGTCAGAGAAGCTCAAAAAAACAAACCAAAAAAACCCAAAAAACAAAAACAGATGATTGGGTCCCATCCCTGTACACTCGGTCAGTCAGTTGGGGCGGGCCCTGATGTCTATACTGTTAACAAGCTCCCCAGGTGATTGATGCTGGGAGAGTGATGAGTTCTGAAGACACGGAATTTTCACATTTGGAAGCCTCCTAGACTCTGCTGATTTTAAGTGTATCTTTTCCCTGTAATAAACAGTAGCCATGAATATAATAGGTTCTGTGAGTTCTGTGGGTCTCCCTAGTGAAACAAACCTGAGATGGTTTTGGGAAATCCCTGAGTTTGCAGTTGGTGTCAGAAGTGAGGGTGGCCTCATAATTCAAAAAGACACATGCACCCCGATGTTCATTGCAGCACTATTTACAATAGCCAGGTCATGGAAGCAACCTAAATGCCCATCGACAGACGAATGGATAAAGAAGATGTGGTACATATATACAACGGAATATTACTCAGCCATAAAAAAGAACGAAATTGGGTCTTTTGTAGAGACATGGATGGATCTAGAGACGGTCATAACAGAGTGAAGTAAGTCAGAAAGAGAAAAACAAATATCGTATATTAACGCATATATGTGGAACCTAGAAAAATGGTACAGATGAACCGGTTTGCAGGGCAGAAATAGAGACACAGATGTAGAGGACAAACGTATGGACACCAAGGGGGGAAAGTGGCGGGGGGGTGGTGGTGTGATGAATTGGGAGATTGGGATTCACATGTATACACTGATGTGTATAAAATGGATGACTTATAAGAACCTGCTGTATAAAAAAATAAATAAAATAAAATTCAAAAATTCAAAAAAAAAGAAGTGAGGGTGGTCTTGAGTGGATTTTTCCTTCTAAATTTGTAGGTTGAATCCTTGCATTTGGGATCAGAAATCTTGGGCAGACTTGGCAGTCTGGAGGACGCTGTCTATAACCTTACAGTTTGGCTAGCTCCAGGTAGGAGGTATAAGGAAAACCATCCAAGCCCCAACTTAGTACTTCCATAGAGAAGGGGGCCTCCTCACCCATCAAAGTCCCAGTCAGCTGGGTCTGTGAGAGTTCCCCAGCACTGACTGTGGGGCTTAGGGCTGGTGCTAATCATAACACTACTGACAATGTCCGTTGAGATCATAAATACCTGCATTTGTACATTTCCCTTCACAGCACAGTTGTCATGTTATTAAGATATCACTTTGTGTTATTTAATCCTTTTTACTTCTCAGAACATTCTTCTACCTGTGACCTCATTTTACCCTCACTATGTGCCTAAGAAAGAAGAGGCAGGCTTATTATACTGACTGTTCAGATGGGAGGCATAATGTGACTTGTGCAAGGTGACACCCACCTCAAGAGTGACAGCCAGCACCGGACCCACAACTCTCAGCCCCGGGTTCCTTTGAAGATTCCAGCCAGCCAGGAAGAAAGTCTGAAATTCCTCTCTCCATTTCTTTAAGACTGTCTATACCTCTTAGAAATACTACAAAGAAGCTGAACATTGATAGAGCAAAATTAGCCAATGTCTGACCTAAGCCGTATTTGCAATAACTCTCCTGTATTCTCTGATGGCCCAGGAAGCTTCTCCGTCTTTGTGGTGGACACTGTCAGTGCTCTGCCCAGATCACCTTGAGCTCCTTTTCTGTGCACACCTCCCCTGAGCTTCAGTGTGCTTCTCAAGCAGCCTGTACTGTTGGGAACTATCCCAGGGGACAGAGCCATGTTGCCTGAATACCCAGAAAGCTGGAAGCATTTCCCCCCTGGGGTAACCCTGAGCCAGTGACTGATGGGTGTGGTATATGAAAGCCCAGCGCTCCTGCCTCTGTTTGGAAGTCATAACACACTCCAGGGGTCCCCTGTGAGATCAGGATACAGCTGTCATGTGCAGAACTTTTCCTGAAACCATATTCTTACTTAATTCTTCCCTTTCCAGATTCTCCTGGGAGCACCTCCTTAGCAAATTACTAATATACAAATGCTCATCTCAGGGTCTGCTTCTTGGGAACCCAACCCAAGACACTTGCTAACTCCTGCCTGCCATAGAAAGACTCAGAATCTTGGGTCATTGGAATCAGGAGAGCACCCAAGTTTGTCCCTGCAGGGAGAATATCACCAAATACTGAGGGGTCTGATGGAAAAAGACCTCTGAACTCGATAGATTTGGGTGGGAAATGGGGGCTTAAGACACTTGCTAGCCATGTCACCTTAGGAAGATTACCAAACTTTTCTGAGATTCAACTGTCCAATCTACAATTTGTGGGAACAGGGTAGTGTTATGAGCTGAACTGGGTCCCCCTAAAATTCCTGTGTTGCAGCCCTAACCCCCAGTGCCTCAGAATGTGACTATATTTGGAAAGAGAGCCTGAAAAGAGGTAATTAAGGTAAAATGAGGTCATATGGGTGTGCCCTAATCCAATATGACTGGTGTCCTTATAAGAAGAGGAGATTAGGACACAGACACACATACAGGCAGAAGACCACAGGAAGCCACAGGGAGATGGAGGCCATTTGCAAGCCAAGGAGAGACACCTCAGGGGAAAGAAAAAACCAAAACCTGCCAACACCTTGATCTTGGACTTCTAGCCTCTAAACTCTGAAGAAATAAATTTCTGTTGCTTAACCCACCCAGTCTGTGGCACTTTGTTATGGCAGCCCTAGCAAACTAATACAGTTGGGAATAATGATATCTCCCTGGCAGGTTCACAGTGAAGCTTCAGTAAGAACAATGTGTTGAAAAGTATCTGGGAAAGTCAGGGCTGGTACATAGTGAGAGCTCAGCAAATGGTATGAGCTCCCTCCCGACCCCTCCAATATGCTGTATTTCTCCTGCAGGATCTACGGCATATGAGTCTTGTAATAGAGTGCGTGCATGTGTGTGTGTGTGTGTGTGTATAAACTCCCTATACTAGAATGTAAGCTCCTTGAGGGCTGAGATTGTCTTTTAAAGACTTTTTTAACCTTCATATCCACAGTGCCAAGCTCAGTACATACGTACCATATAAGAAATGCTTGCGGAATGAATGAATGAGTAAGTGAATGAATGAAAACCCCAACACTTTCACAAACGATAAAACTAAGGCTGGAGGAGTGATGTGACTTGGCCAGGGACACCCAGCTAGTCAGTGACTGAGCCAGGGAAGAGTGTCCCGGGAATCCTGACTCCCGGTCCAGAGTGCTTCTTTCTCTTTGCCATCTCCTTCAGCACCAACAGTGGGGACTGTTCAGAAATCAACTCCCTTGGCCCACAGGAAGTGCTTTTACCCTCCTGTTCTCCCTTGCTGTGCTGAGGCTCAGAGTCACTTCTCCTCTGGGTTCTGCAAACACAGAGCCTCTCGTGGGTGTCCCTGAAGACAGCTAGACCAAGAGCAGGTCCAGCTCACAATCAAGCCAAAGAAGCCCATGTCACGCACACGAACAGCCACTGCAGTCGTTCTGGCAAAACAGATATCCTGCTAGAACTCAGTGCCAGGCTGCACGGCCCTGGCTCCATGAATATGCTCTCTTACCCTCCCCCTTAGGCCCAAGTCCGCGGGGTAGTGACGTTGGCACAGCAGCCAGTTAACCGAGATTCATCATTTGGAAAATGATTCCTGGCACGGGGCTAGGGTGGAGGTTGCAGACTGGCATCTTGAACCCCAGATCATTTTTGAAGAGTTCTCATCACTTAGAGATACCTAGTGAAGTCTTCCAGATGGAATACGATATCGGGGATTTGCTTCAAAATAATTCAGGGCACGATGGGAAGTGGGTAGAGACACAGATGAATCAACATAGGTATGAGTTAATGGCTGCAGCGGGGGATGGGTATATGGAGGTTTATTCTATGATTTTCTTTTTGTGCCTATGTGTTTGGAACGTTCCAAAATCAAAAGCTTAACGTGTTTACTTAGGAATTGTGCAAGAGTGAGCTTAGCAGGTCCGAAACTGGTATTCTTAGAAAGGCCCTTGACTGGCATCTGGGAACCTGGCTGGTAAACAGTTCCCTACATGAATAGAAAACATTCCCCAACTGAGAAGAGCCACTCTCTATACCTAGACCGGGAAACAACATGGTTTATGCTGTACACTTGCTTTCCCCCTGGAGTCTGGAATTTTAGTACGTGCTCAGCAGAGGGACCAGCTCCCAGTAAAAACTTGGGTGCCGCGTCCCTAACGGGCTTCCCTGCACAGGAGCGTCACACACACATCACTGCCTGTTGGTGCTGGGGGAAGAGCAGGCTCAGTGTGGCCCCTCCTGGGAGGCAGGAAGCAGAAGGAAGCCAGAGCAAAAGAAGCCTGGGTGCCACCTCTGTCTTTTCCCGTTATGATTCATCTGCATCTCCTGCAACCTGACTGCGGGAAAACTTAGCTGTGAACACGACTACCTGCTGAGCCCCGTGAGTCCCCCCAGTGAGTCTCCAAACACGGGGGTAGCCGTGGGGACCCCCGACACAGTTTATTTTATTTTAGTAGTCTTTTTTTAAAAATTTTATTGCAATATAATTGATTTACAATGTTAATCTGAAACTGCTAGACTTAGAAAGGCCCTTGACTGGCATCTGGGAACTTGTCTGTTTACACTTCAGGGAGAAGTAACTATCATTTTAAAATCGGGAGATTTTACATAAAAGTTTGGGTTTCCAGTTTCTCTTGAAAGAGCACAAAACCCGACAACCCTGGATCTTTGCCAGGAGTTGAGCATGGCCTCTCCAGTTCTACAGCTCCCACCAAGACAGCCGCACGTGTTTTAGTGTTTATATTTTCTGGCCGGCCTCTGCAAGCATTTGAGCTTTACACTCTAGAGTAGGAGGAGGGGGTTTTGACAGGTGCCTCAGAAACACAGGGTCCTGAGGTGTGTTCATCAAAAGGCACTGACTCGCTGGCCATTACATTTCCTTCAGGCCCTTCGAGTCCAACAGATTCAGCAAATATTTACAAAGAACTTAGAGTTACTAGATTTGTGCTAATAATATTAACAAACAGTGGTAATACTTACCATTTACTTGCTCTGTTCCAGGCTTTACCTACATCATTCCTAATACTGATAACACCTGCAAGGTAGATCTTATAATTGCCATTTCCAAGGTCATTTGTTCTGTGACTGCTGGGCGTCTAGACCACATGCAGGCAAAGTCCTAGGCAGTAGAAACCTAGGGGCAAATAAGACAAGGCTCCTGCTTGCATCACCTTACATTTTTATCAGTAAAGACAGACAACAAATTAGGCAACAGATGAATAAATATTGTATGTATCAGGCAATAATAAGTACTGTGAAATAAAATCAAGCCAGAGGAAGGACCGGAGAGGGAGGGACTTGAAGATGTGTAACCAGAAAGGACTTCTCTGAGGACATAATATTTGAGCAAGTGGCTGAATGAGGTACAAGTGGGACCTCGCAGGCTTGGGGCTGGGGAATAGCTTCCCAGGATCAGAAAGAGCATGTGCAAAAGTCCTGAGGCAGAAGTGAGCTGGGTTTGTCTGAGTTATTAGAGCTTGGTGAGCAAGAAGTCAAAAAGGTCAGCAGTACCTGCATTATGAGGGTCGACAGAAGGACCTTTGGATGTTATGCTGGGTGAGATAGGAAAATCCTGGAGTGTTTTAACCAGGATGTAGATCCAGAGGTGGAAATTGAGGGTCAGAGACAATAAATAACATTGCCCATAAATAGCAGAGGCAGAATTCAATCCCATGTCTGTCTGATTCCAGATAGAGTCCAGGGTCCATGCCATTGCAAAGGGAGTGTTTCTTTCTTTGAAAGCTCTCAGAGAACTGAAAACCCAACAAAACTCTCAGTTTCCCTTTGCTCTGGGACCAACCCTCATAAACTCACAGGTCACGGAAGCTTCCTAGTCTGCGAAAGGGGCATCTGTTACATTCGGCTTCTTGGCCAAGATCAAGTGTAGGTAGATATTGCTTAACGATCATTAAAAATTAGCAACACACTATTTACAATAGCCCAGACACTGAAGCAACCTAAGTGTCCATCAACAGATGAATGGATAAAGAAGATGTGAGATACACACACACACACACACACACACACACACACACAATGGAATACTACTCAGCCATAAAAAAGAATGAAATAATGCCATTTGCAGCAACATAGATGGACCTAGAGATTATCATACTAAGTGAAGTAAGTCAGACAGAGAAAGACAAATATCATGCGATATCACTTATATGCGGAATCTAAAAAGTAGCACAAATGAACTTATTTACAAAACGAATAACTCACAGACATAGAAGACAATCTTATGGTTACCAAAGGGGAAGGGAGGGATAAATTGGGAGTATGGGATTAACAGATGCACACTACCGTATATAAAATAGATAAGGAACAAGGATTTACTGTATAGCACAGGGAATTATGTTCAATATCTTGCAATAAACTATAATGGAAAAGAATCAAAAATAAAATATAGATATATACGTATATATGTGTATAACCAAATCGCTTTGCCGTACACCTGAAACTAACCCAATATTGTAAATCAACTATACATCAATTTAAAAAAATTACTAACACAGGAGCATGTTCACATGAAGTCATTCATGACAACTCATGGGTAAGTGCAGTTTTTGTCCATTAAACCACTTGAAAACCACTGATATGCTTGCTATTTAAAAGAACTTGAGAAAAAGCCTTAGTTAAGAAAAAGAGAATCATCTTGTAATACAAATTATGACTTCCTATCTTCTTTCTTCCCTGAATTATGGTTTCTGTACATGGGGTTTTCTTAAAGCAGTTATTAACTCAGATGGCTGAGTGATTAGTGCCAGCACCACTGCCCTGTATCACCGTTACTGAGATCTATAACATTAGACACAGCGTGCTGAAGTTTACATGTGATTCAGCCCCCTCTCCTCTCGGTGGAGAAGGAGCTACACGCACTGGAACCGGCCCATCAAGTCTAGGGAATTTACACCACCTCTTTAGAATTCTCATCCTCTCCTCACTGTCATATTAAAATAGTCGCCCTGAGACACTGGGACACTGGATTCTTTTAGTTCTATATCTGAATTTTATTTGGCCAAACAGAAGCAGCCTTTAATTCTCAAGGGGGCTCCCACAGGAAGAAAACGTAGGTGTGCTTTGAGCCTGCGGATGATCAAAGAGAGAAACCAACTTTTGTGCCAACAACTCTTGATTATTCAGGGGTGGTTGATCCAATTTGTGGATTAGCTGGGCCTCTTGGCCTTTCCTGATTTCACTGATCATTAGCCCATGGCCCCCTCGGGCCAGGAAGATAAAAGGAGTGCCAGGCAAAGCGGTCCAGTGGCTTCTTGGCGGGTCCCGTAAAAGGGGGCAGGGCAGAGAGGCAGTCATAGGCAATGGGGAAAATGAGGTTTAGGGATTATCCGGATTTCAATGAGCTGGTTTCTCCATAGCTCCCTGGCCCCCCACCTGAGTGCCTAACTCTGGATAATGGCTAGTTTACCTTGGATGGGGTGGAGCAAAGAAATGGCCCAGTGGATTCTGAAAGTGATATTTCAAGTACCCTGGGGGGCAGGGCTGTGAAGCTGCCCTTTACAAGGCAGGAGATCTTTCAGAGCCTCAGGTTTCTCCCCATTTCAGGGCAGTCATGGGGAGGTGGGGTTGTTGGCTTTTATACAGGACATTTCTGCAACAGAACAGCACTGCTTTTAACCCTGGAAGGGGGAGAGTTCATCCTCTTACAAAGCACTTTCTAGGATTCCAAAAGTTCCCAAGGAGGGTGGGAGGGGAGAGAGAAGGAGAAGGAGGGAGGAAAAAAAGGAGGAGGGAGGAGGAAGAAGAGAAAGAAAGAAAGAGAGAAGGATGGAGGTAAGGGAAGAAGGCCTGGGGTGGAGGGGAGGGGTAGGAGAAACTGCAGTCCAGCCTGAAGGGGTTTTGATTCCAAAAGTCCTAGAACAAAACCTTCTCAATGATCAGATCAGACTGATGAACAAGAGCCACGGGGATCGTAAATCCAGCCCCTCCACAAAGTCGAGCCAGGAAAGAGGGCTAGAGGGATTTGGCAGAGCAGACAGGTAGGTCTTCAGAGGCCAGATCTGCCACTTAGCCACTGCGTCTTTGTGTGAGTTACCCTCGAAGCGTCAATTTCCACATGTGAACATTAAGGATAATATGAGTGTAGTTCCTTCAGACCACTGGGAGAAAAACTGAGATGCCCAAGTACAGGTACCAGCCCAACAGGGGACACATGGAAAGCACTGGATGGATGAACAGAGTTCCAGAAGGGGCGTGAGCCTCAGTCCCTGCAGAGATGCCCACATCCTCGTCACTCACATCCTGTTCCTGGCACCTGAGTGTGCGGCCAGCTCCACCACCCTGTGGCGTTTCAGCTGTTGATGGTAGGAAGGCAGCCAGGACGCCACTGGGCTCATTTATGGATTGCCCTAGACCCACAGTCTCGGGACAAGGAGTCTGGTCTGGGCATTTGAGATCCAAGTCTTGGATGATACTGGCTTGTTCTGTGATATTGAAAAGTCATATGCTTTCTCTCAAATCTGTGTTGCTTTTCTTTAAATGGGAACAAGAATTCCTCCTGACTCTATGAGGAGTTGAATCGTGTGAACTAAAGAGTGAAAAGTGCCATAAATGAAAGAATGATGCCGGAGAGTTAGAAAAAAAATCTTTTTTAGTTACTCAGAATGACTTCCTAATTTTCAAAGTTTTTAGCAAATATTTATAGTCTAACAAAGGAACTCCAGATGCCCAGAGAGTAACCTCAGGCCTCCCTACTTGCCCCGAAGACAAGGAATTACAGGCAGAGTCCTCACAGGACACTCACTAACCCAGCGCCAGCAGCGAGCTCAGCTCAGTGCCAGAAGCTGGAGATGCAGAGGTAAAGTCAACACTTTTCTTATCCAGAGACAGAAGGATCAAGAGCTGCATGAACTTCTCAAACTTTCTGGTCTCAGGCTCCCTTTACATGCTTAAAAATTATAATGTGTTTACGTCTATTTATATTTATCACATCATAAGTTAAAACAAGTATTTACAACACAAGAACACACAAGCACACATTTCAACACCCATCAGAGGGATTCCATCCTCACAGGTCATGGAGCTTCTGGAAAATTCCCCCATACACTCGTGGGAGAATGGGAGTGAAAAAGGAAATACGGTTTTAGTATTAGTATGGAAATCATTTTAACTTCTTAGACTTCCTGGAGGAATTGTGGGGATCTCCAAATTCCCTGGACCACACTGTTAAGAACCACTGCTCTGGGGGTGGTGCGACTCAAACTTTAATGTGCCTACACACCACCTTGGAATCATGTTAAATTGCAGATTCTGCAATTATACATACATACATATATATACTCTTCCATTATAATTTATTACAAGAGAGTGAATGTATTGGGTTGGCCAAAAAGTTCCTTTGGGCTTTTGGCCAACCCAATAGTTTCCTGTGCTATACAGTAGGTCCTTGTTGTTATCTATTTTATATATAGTAGTGTTTATATGTTAATCCCAAACTCCTCATTTATCCCTCCTTCGCCTTTCCCCTTTGGTAACCGTGAGATTGTTTTCTATGTCTGTGAGTCTGTTTCTGTTTTGTAAATAAGTTCATTTGTATCATTTTTTTTAGATTCCACAAGGAACTGATATCATATGATATTTTTCTCTCCCTGTCTGACTTACTTCACTTAGTACGATAATCTCTAGGTCCATCCATGTTGCTGTAAATGGCATTATTTCATTCTTTTTTATGACTAATATTCCAGTGTATGTATATATACCACATCTTCTTTATCCATTCTTCTGTTGATGGACCCTTAGGTTGCTTCCATGTCTTGGCTATTGTAAATAGTGCTACCACGAACACTGGGATAAAAACTGCAGATTCTGATGGATAGGTCTGAGGTTGGAGACCAAGACTCTGCATCATTGCTGACAAGTCCCAAGGCGACACTGATGCAGCAGCACTTGGACCACACTTTGAGCAGCAAGGCCATAAAAATCAGAGGAAGAAAAGTTCACCTTTGACTGAAGTGACCATAAATTGGATCTTCCAAATTGGGCAATATCATTCCAAATAGTGGGATTGGGTAGGAATGCCATTCCAAGTGAAAGAAATGAAGTAAGTAAGTAAAGGCACAGATGTAGGAAGATGTAAGTTTGGCCAAAACATAGGGTCGATAAAACCTTTAAGTTGCCGAACACTCCACCTCCAGGCCACAGCACTGTGTGTAACTTCTGGTCCAGGCAGAGAAGCACTGGCCTGGGCATCTCAGTGTAGGAGTGTTAGACCTACTCCCATCCATCATTATCACCAATACATGTCTACTGAGCACCAGTGAGAAGCAAGGAACTCCAGTGGACATTGATAGCCTTGCTTTTCCATCATCTATCCCCATTTCAACTTTCCCTTGAGATCCATCATTTTTCCACACTCAGTTTAAGCCGCTTGGGTAGGGCTGACCCAGGAGAAGCATGTGATCCACATCTGGCTAATGAAAGCACAGCCTCCCTCTGGCCATAGTGATTGGTTGAAGAATGGGCACAGGACCCAAGCAGGCCACTGATAGCTCCCCCCAGGCTTCTGCTAGTTTTAGAAAAAGAACATGTGGGGAGACCACCTAGACGGAGATGCCCAAGGAGCCCCAGCTCTTACTATTCCCAGCCCAGGCTCCAGACGCGTGAGTGAAGATGACCCCAGCCCCAGAACCTTCTGACAACAATCATCTAAGGAACCCCAAGCAAGAAATACCTAGCTAAGCCCAGTCAACCCTCAGATTCATAAGCAAAATGAATGAGTGCTGCTTTAAGCCACAGTTTTTGGTGGTTTATTATATAATAATAGGCAGACAGAACTGGTCTGCTTGGCTTACCTATTAATTCCAGGGCTAAAAACACCAGGAAATGAATCAAAACTCAGGACAAGGAAACCACTGGACAAATAACAAATTCTCCAACTGTCTTTACTTTGAGCCAACATGGTATTTGTAGGTTTTGTCAGCGGGCTCTCAGTGTATAGCTGCCTTGGGTAACTGTCATTTTCTTAAGCATCTGCCATGGGGCCAGTCATCATGTCAGGCAATTCAAATGCTGTAAATGAAGTCTGAACAGAGACGTATCATTACCCTATTTAGAGAGAAGAAAACTGAGGTGTAAAGAGATTAAGCACAGCTAGTAAATGATGGAGCCAAGATTTGAACCCAACGCCCATCTTCCCAGAATTCCAAGCTGTCTGTCCAGTGATTTCTTCTCTTTCCTTGGTACTTTAAACATTCCCCACAGAATCAGCACTTTGCACCGTGAGGCAAAACTAGAAAACAATGAGACTCTTTTTCTGTTAGGAGGAGGAGGAGGAGGTCTGTCACAGGAGGTCTCATCACACCTGCAGACCCTGCGCTTTCCTGTTTTCAGAGGTCTGTGCGTCCCACTCTGACCCAGGCATCACGCTGTTAAACACAGGAAGCTGTGTGGTACAGGGAAGAACGGCAAGGCCTGCTGATCAGAGGCTCTGATTAAAATCCTGGCTTTGCCACTTGCCAGCTGTGGGACTTCCAGGCAGTGACTGCAGCACTCTTTCTGGATCAACCTCCTCCTCCCTAAAGAGGTACAGAGAGTGCCTCTTGCACGGGCTGGTCATGAGAATTAAGCCCAATAGTCCGGGCTGCAGGGGGAATAGAGTGAACATCCTATAAAGTTTGGCTGTTTCCATTATGCTGTAGAACACTGCCCACTCACTGATGCTTTACTGGTTTAGTTGGTTTCTTCATCGCAGATTGTGAAATCCTCACAGAATGAGACATTTCTAATATTTCTTCAGGGTCCCAAAGCCTGTGGTAGTGTATGAGACATGTTGGGTGTGTAGTTAACATTGAAACCTGGTAAGTCGACAGCTTGCCTGGTTTAAATCTCAGCCTTTATATTTCACATGGCAAGACCATGGAAGGCCACAAAGACTATGGAAGGCCACACAGGCCAAAAGCGTCTATATTGAGATGGTAAAAGCATACAAGAGATGTTGTGCAGGAGGGGGAGACAGTGGGCAACGTTTGTATGACTTCCCCAGGCCTTAGAGAACATGGAGTTGGAGTTGACAGGCATGGATTCAAATACTGACTCAGCCATCAGCGAGCAGGAAGCATTCAGTGAGTCTCCAGCCCTGCTAGTCTCAGCTTTCTGATCTGTAAAGTGGGTCTAACAATATCTACAAGGCACTGTGGTGATTAAATGAGACATTTCATGTAAGGCATATGTTGGCATGTGTAGGCTACATGAAAAGAAATGATTATCATTAGCTGTACATTTGGGGATAAAATCCCTGGCTTACTCACTTGACATGGCAGTTTTGTGGATCAAGGGAGACTAGATGGCATGATGCTTTCAAAATATTTATAAAGTTCAATGCAAATGAAGTTATTAAAATCCAGAATAAAGTCTAAATCATCCAATATAAATATCCTTTCTGTTTGCACATGCAAAGCGGAGTACAGAATATAAGGACGAAAGTGTTGGAGAAGGAGTCCCATGCATTGGTCTGGAGCTGAAAAGGACCTTCGAGATCATTCTACGTACCACATTTTTCAGGTTGGGAAACCAGGCCCAGAGAGTGCCACCATGTGGCCGAGCTCACACAACCTGCTTGGCATAACCAGGAAGGGAACTCTGGACCCAAATGCCTAGTCCAGTGCCCTTTCACTATTTTCCATCCGTCTGGCTTGCATTGGCTGCGTGATTATCCTGGTATCTGCCCTCTGGAACATTTTGAAGCAAACATTGGATGCAACTGAAAAATAAGTAAATAAATGCAAATCAGTTTTAAAACCAGAACATTTATTTCCTCCTGCTGGGGAGTTGCAGAGAATATACCTCTGGGATATCGTTCTCTAACTTCCTTTCTCAGTAATGGTATAAAAATTGAAATGAGTGCTAAAGAAGAATAAAGCGTCTTGGGGAAAATATGCTTTCTACAAGCTGCTTCTCTGTCCGCCCCACAAAGGCGCTGAGCTCTGAGATCCTGGCTTTAGGTCGCACTGACATTCAGCTATGAGGCCAAGTGTTTGGCTTTGACAAAGAGAGTTCTTCAACGTTGGAAAAAACTCATCAGTGTCGGTATCTGAGTTCCTCTGTTGTCCTGAAGCTCTCAATATTTTAAACACTCTGTGTGTAATGCTGGATTTAAATGTTATTTTAATTCCTTGCACATAACGAGGCTGCCTTTTCTCCCTGGTCATCCAGGCTTGAAGGTCCCGTCACCTCTGACCTGTCTCCCTGCTTTGAGCTCTACATCCATCCAATTCTTACACAGTCATTTCTTCTTTCCATGCTCATGCCACTGGCCGGCAGCGGCTCTCACCCCTCATGCCTCCCACAGCCTGCCCACCGGGATCTCAGAGCCCAAGCTTTCCCACAATCCCAAACCCTACCTGCATCAGCCCTAGATTCACCCCTGGATCTGTCACTTCAGAGCTCCCTTGTCCACAAGCTCAAGTCCAAAAGTCTCAGCCAGGCAGCAGCTGTCTCCTGTTTCATTCCTGCCTTATCTCCCTCCATCCGTTGAAAAACTAACCGGCTGTTACCTTGTGATGGCAAAAGCCTGCTGTTCTCTGCATCTTCTGTGTCCTCTCTCACCTCTACTTACCAAAATCTCACTCAGCCTCCAGCTCCTAGGAATACCAGTGCTACTTCTTCCAGGAAGTCTCTGCTGGTTACTCTGGCCAGACATCCCATGTTCCCTTGTCAGAGCTCCTCTTCCTGCAGCCTCAGCCCAAGCCATCATGCCCCCGCACCCATGCCCTTGTTTGTCGAAGTGCCTGGAGAATAAGAGACGTATTCTCTCAGGCTTAGGACCACTTTTCATTGTTGACCCCTCACAACGCAAAGCACTTTGTCTTCCACATCCTAGGTGCTCAATAATTATCTTTTGATTGAACAAAAAGGAAAACAAACAATAAAAACACTCACTCTTTAAACTCATTGCCTTCTAAGACACCCAGCAGAATTCAATAGGCTGAGAATTAAACTCACCAATTCTGATTTCTTCTCTGGATATTAACTTGGAAGTTCACTGGCTGCCCTGTGCCTCAGTTTCCCCATCTGTGACCACATGACAAAAACATTTCTTCCTAACCTACTTCAACCAGGCTATTTATTTGCACCCAAAAGGTGGCAATGTCATGCTTGTTTTGTTTTGTGTTGTGTTTTCTTTTTAAACAGGCTAAGTACACAGAGACCTGGAGGGTTCTGTTTGGAAGAGAAAGACCCTGGGCCCATTGCCTGGAGTTCAATGCCAGCCCACAGAGGTTCTCTCAACAACCAGAAAGGAAACAGCTGTGGTGACAGATGTTGGTGGTGCTGATTATTCCAGGGTTGTTTGTATTCAGATTTCCCCGGCAGTCTCGGTTTTTTTGAAGTCAGTCTCCTTTGACGGGTTTCCCCAGGTCTGGGGGTGGAAACAAACCACCCCTTTGCCCCATGCACTGCATTTGTTTCCTCTCTCTACTCCACAAGCACACAGATAAGGGACATCCACCCACCGTGAGCACTCTCATGCCCACGTGACTTCGTTTTGAACATGAGCAGTGGCCTGGGGGAGAGAAACCTTTTCACTCCTCCTTAGGTTGCTTTGTGTTTTGGTAGGTGTTTGGGTTGGAGGGGGGTGGTGTCGGGGGTGGGCAAGTCTGGCTAACCCTTATCCAAGGCCAGTTTCTCCAAAGATGTGCAAACTTCTGATCCCACTAGGGACTTCAACTGAATACCAAAAAGGGGTGTCTTTGTTCCCTTGAAACGGAGTATTTACTTTGAGCTGGTAAAATGAATTAATGAAAGGAAATGACACCTTCAGCTTCTGGGGGAGGGGTGGTAAGTGAAATCAGGAAGGAGGGGAGAGGTCCTTCCCTCCCCTCACATAAAGGGGGAGATGGGCAGATGAGGATGGAGGCCGGTGAGGGAGGGTGGATCCCATAGGGTTCTCTAAAACAGGCTCGGCTTGAAAACAGGTTACACTTTCCTGGGATTAAAAATTGCCTCATAATACTGTAAGGCCCATGTATATGCAAGTAGTTGGCAGTTATTACAGGCCTAAAATAGGAAACCATTCGCTTGATCTTTTGCTTCAATCCTATTAAGGGCCCCCTGGAGCTCTAGAGAGATACCAGCCTGTCATGTCCCTGTTGCTGTGACGACCCCTTCTTTATAGAACAAGAAAGAGAAATGGTAGTGATTGGCAGACCTTGCTTGCCCCCGTATGTAACACAAAGGGCGACAAAATGAAGAGGAAGTGAAGCCCTTCTCCGAGGTCTGCGGCTTCTTAACCCTACACCACCTTCCACCTGGACCAAGGCGCCCCCCACGCCAGCCCGCCTCCTCCAAAGGGAAGGGGGGCGGGGGGAGGGGGGACCACCGGCCTAATGTTGAGTGCTGAGGACCAAAGATCACGAGTTACGTTTTTGTGTAATCGCGAGTAATACCGTAAGGTAAAAAAATATATACATAAAAGCCCGGCTTCTATCAACTTCTTCTGGAAGCGAGGAAAGCAGCGGACGAGGCGTTCCCAGCCCAGGGCTAGGCCGGTGACATTGTCAGCCGGGCACTCTTTGCCCTACTTTGGAGGGGGGGGCGGCTCGGGGGCTCGAGGCAGCCCGGGCCTGATAAATCCCACCATATGGGGCCAGACTCCGGCTCGCCGGCCATAAATCACGGCCTCCCTTTTCGGGGTTTCTAGCCCGGCTCCTCCGTCCGATTCCCGCTCAAGGGGAGGTGAAGTGCAAAAGGCCGTCTGCGCCCGTTTTCTCCGCAGCCTGCGTGCGCCTGGAGGGGGCGGGCGTCCGGCCCGCGGCCCCGAGACCGCGCGGACAAAGGCCCTGCCCGCCGCCCGGTCCCATCGGGGCCCGCGGGGGCAGAAGGGAAGCCAGCTGACCCCAGAAGCGAAGGCATCGGCGTCCGGCCCGGCCCGCCCTATAGGAGCGGGGGCCCGGGCCCGACGCGGCCCTGCCGGGGTCCGGCCCGTGCGCCCCCCGTAGCCCAGGCGCCGTCTCCGCGGCCGCGTCCCGCCGGCACGCTCGCCTCGCTCGGCTGCGCCGCCCGCCCCGGATCCGCTCGGCCGCTCCCTCCAGCCGCAATCAGTTTGCAGCCTCATCCGGGAAAACTAAACCCAGAACCGTCGCCGAGGCCCCGGGTTGCCCTGAAATGTACACCGACTAGGAGTCCAGGATGATTTCCGTGGTGGGGGGGGGGGGGGGAAGAGGGAGAATCTTTGTGTCCCGTCCTCGGCTCCCTGACTGTCTGATGGGGGAGAGGAGGGAGAAAAGGAAAAGAGAAAAAAAGAAAAAGCAAAGTTTCTTTCGGGGGAAGCAGTGCAATAGGAAATGAAGATCCGCTCTGTAGTTTAGCTGAAAGGAAACGCTGTCTAATCCTGACACGTATCGCATTTAAAATAAAACTCTTTTATCTTCAGGCGTGCCGAGCCCCCCAAACATTGTTCGGACTCCTAGAGGGGGAAAGACGTCATAAAATGAAAATTTGTTTCATTGTGGGTCTCTGTGCCAACAAGAGGCTTTTAAAGGAACGCCAAACAAAGCGGGTGCCAGGAGGGGGCCTTCCCAGGTGAGCCGGAGAAGGGCTCGCAGCTCCCGTCCGGTCCAGGCGAACGCCGGGGAAGAAGTTGGGGAATAAAACCGACTCTTCCTCCTCGTAAACCCCCCCAGTTTCCTTTCCAAGACCCCATCCCTCTCCCAAATAAATTACAAGCGACCGTCTTCCTACGCCAAGCGCCCCTGACTTCACAATAAGCCCCGAAGATTTTTAAGAAAAGATGTTGAGGTTTGGAAATGGGGAAAGCGGGACGTGGGACACGCCGCTGCCCTGGGTTCAGTGCTGTCGGTTCCTTTTCCGCCAGGCGGGATAAAGGAAAATATTTTAACTGCATCCGAGAAGCTTGTTTTTAATTCTTTGTTTCCCCCCACCCTTTTTCTACTTTTTTTTTTTTTTTTCCTTCCAAGAAACAGATCAAGAAAACTAATTACAAGGCACGGCACCGAAGTTAAATGAAAACGTAATCCGGCAATACGGAGAGCAAATTAATTTTTTAAAAGATAGATTTTAGTTAGGAAAAGGAAAATACATTGTTCTCCCTGGTAACATTGGTTAAAACTAGACTCGATTTGGGGCTGAAAAGTCAGTACTAACCCAGAACTCTGAGGTCATTCTCTGAGTACGTTGTCTTTAGAAATTCTAATTTGAAAATGTTCAAGCTTCCTTTTGGGTCTTTGTTTTGGTTTCTATATGGAAAGGTTTGGGGTTTTTTTGTTTTGTTTGTTTTGATTCAAAATACTCCCTTTCTGTTTAGAACGAGTGGTCTTGGAACCTGGGAAGATTTAGGAAAGGATTTTTCGAAAGTGCCCCAATTGATATTTTACTGAAATAAAAAACAAAAGACAAAAAAAAAAAAACACAACTTTTTCCCTTCCAGGTGGATGTCACATCTCTAAAAATGCTCTTGACTACTGGAAAAGTGGGCACCAGCCATACATCTGACCAGTTGCTCTAAACCAGGGCTGGCTTCCAGCGGCTCCCCTCACACCAAATGAGGAGGGTTTTATTATTTCTGCCGTTAATGATGGATTTTTTGTTTTCACTTTTGTTTTTGTGTGTTTGTTAAACACTGTTTTTGTGTTTTCTTCATCCTATGTTATCTTCCCAGGGGAAAGTTTAATTTTCATTTCAAAAATGCACAAGCTGCCACACAAAAAGAAAATCACAGTGCTTCATCCTCAAGATATTTTTAAATGTCCAAATATTAAAATACGATAAGGAATATTTTCAAACGGAATGAAATGTGTGCCCGACTTCTTGGCTGTTTGTTAGAACCTCCTACACGTTGCCTTCATGTAGTGTTTGTCTGAAGCCATTACAAACTCCATCTTGTTAATTTTCTTACATTAAGATATTAAAAATGATCTTCCTCAAATCTTCATCCCATGTTTGTTTGGTTTTGTTTCGTAGTTTGACTCACATCAAACTGAGTTTGGCAACAAATTAGTTGACAGATGTTATACGAGTTATTTGGTTTTTTAAGGATGAAATTTCAAGTCTGTTTAATTTATTTTTAAATATGGGACTCCCACCCACCCCCCCTCCCCCCCGTTTTACTGTACTTGTACAGAGCAGGGCTGTAAAAGAAAAGAAAGCCACGGCCTCCTTTACTGTATTGGCAGTGAATCTGCGCCACCTTCTGGTAGGTTAGAGAAAGACGAAAACACTGCTGCTTCCAGAAAAGAATTCTTTTATTCCCCCTGCTTCTGTGAACATTGTCCTTTTTGTATCCGGACTCAGAGCACCAGTGAGCTTCTGTGAGAACTCGCAGCAGATCTCCTACAGCCTGATTTTATAAAGATTCTTTGAACCAGGAAACCATTTCTTTATCACGTTCTTAAAAGAGCTCACAAATTCCCTTACTGGCCCCTGCATGTTAATTTACGGAAATGCCTGTCAGGGAAGTAAAGGATGGCTATAGAAGAGTCCTATTCTAGTTTGGCTTTCCTCAGTAGAGTGCTTGAAAACAAATCGGAGGCTATAACTGTAACAGCAGAGAAACAAACGCTTCTCTTTCTTGGGTTCATAAGACCCTCATTACCCACAATTAATCATAATGACATGCCGTATTCAGGCTTCTTGCTGGGGTCTGGCGAAGAGCACACAGATGTGGCTTGCTGTTGATTTCAATCCCTTCTGCAATATGGATTTCAGAATAAAAAGCTTGTTAGTACACATTACCAGCTCCCGGGGTCTGCTCTTTCTCTCAGAAGTGCCGGTCAGCCCTAGGGTGCCGAGGGTTTTGTGGCCTTCATATAGGGAGCATTTTTTTCATGGCCTTTCTGCCTGGTGATAATGACCACACAGTCCAAAGGTTGATACTCTTTCCACAAATCTAAGCTAGATTTTTGAAAATAGAATGTCTGTTCAATTCTATGCATATGCGTATATCTTTGTGTTATATCCATCTTCTCATGTGAGAGTCTCTTATTCAAAAAGAAAATGAACTTTATGATGAGCTTTAAAGAGTGTTGAGAAAATTAAGACCCTGTTCCAGTAGGGAAGAGCCGAAATGTTTTGCCTGCATAACTGAGTTCATAGAGAGCTGTGCAAGTGGATGAAATTAGCGAAATCATTGTTGAATGGTTCATCTTATGTTAACCTGTAAGTATTCCTGAGCCCTTGGCATGTGCCAGGTCTGTGAGCTGAAACAGCTGTGGCTGGCTGTCACAGGCTAGTTGCACAGCAGGTAATATTGTCTTCACCTGGATTAGCAGGGGCTTTCCTGCAGAACTGTGTTTGAGGCGTGTACCCAGACAAGGCTGTTTTGTTATTTGCACAGCATTAAGACAACCCCATCAAGGAAGACCAACAATTATTTTGTCATCAGCAAAATCTCTTTATTACAAAGTTAACAAGTTTTCAAAGAAGGTATACAGAGAAAATGAAAAACTTTCTTGAGGGATATTCCAAAATAGGACTGTTGTTGGGAAAATATGCTATCCATTTGTCAAAAAGGTTTAGCCAAAAATGAATTGCATATTGCTAAAGATTTACATGCAAAGATTAAGTCATAAAAAGAAAATGAAAAAAAGACACAAATAGCCAACTTACAGCAGAGAAAACACACGAGCCAATAAATACAAACACAGACCAGGCCATGCAAAGCAATTACATAATGAGATACCATTTTATATCCAATACCCATGCTGATACTATATTATAGATACTATAAGACTATTCATTTGACAAAAAAATTTAAAAGTCTAGTGACACCAAGCGCTGGAGAAGATGTAGTTTCACAATCTCTTAAACAATACTTCTCAAAGGAAAAGATATATAACCACCTTGGAAAACAGTTTGGCACATACAATATATAACTCAACAATTCTACTTCTTGGTGTATAACCAACAGAAACCTTTTAACCTGTACACTAGGGAAAAAAGGTATAAGTGGAGGGCAGACAGCAGAAGCAAGAAGAACTACAATCCTGCAGCCTGTGGAACAAAACTCACATTCACAGAAAGATATACAAGATGAAAAGGCAGAGGGCTATGTACCAGATGAAGGAACAAGATAAAACCCAAGAAAAACAACTAAATGAAATGGAGATAGGCAATCTTCCAGAAAAAGAATTCAGAATAATGACAGTGAAGATGATCCAGGACCTCAGAAAAAGAATGGAGGAAAATACCAGAAGATGCAAGAAATGTTTAACAAAGATCTAGAAGAATTAAAGAACAAACAAACAGAGATGAACGATGCAATAACTGAAATGAAAAATACACTAGAAGGAATCAATAGCAGATTAACTGAGGCAGAAGAACGGATAAGTGACCTGGAAGACAGAATGGGGAAATTCACTGCTGTGGAACAGAATAAAGAAAAAAGAATGAAAAGAAACGAAGACAGCATAAGAGACCTCTGGGACACATTAAATGCAACAACATTCGCATTATAGGGGTCCCAGGAGGAGAAAAGAGAGAGAGGGGACCCAAAAAAATATTTGAGGAGATTATAGTCAAAAACTTCCCTAACATGGGAAAGGGAATAGCCACCCAAGTCCAGGAAGCACAGAGAGTCCCATACAGGATAAACCCAAGGAGAAAGATGCCGAGACACATAGTAATCAAATTGGCAATAATTAAAGACAAAGAAAAATTATTGAAAGCAGCAAGGGAAAAACGACAAATAACATACAAGGGAACTCCCATAAGGTTAACAGCTGATTTCTCAGCAGAAACTCTACAAGCCAGAAAGGAGTGGCATGATATACTTAAAGTGATGAAAGGGAAGAATGTACAACCACGATTAATCTACCCAGCAAAGATCTCATTCAGATTCGATGGAGAAATCAAAAGCTTTACAGACAAGCAAAAGCTAAGAGAATTCAGCACCACCAAACCAGCTCTACAACAAATGCTAAAGGAACTTCTCTAAGTGGGAAACACAAGAAAAGGAAAGGACCTACAAAAACAAACCCAAAACAATTAAGAAAATGGTAATAGGAACATACATATCGATAATTACCTTAAACATGAATGGATTAAATGCTCCAACCAAAAGACACAGGCTTGCTGAGTGGATACAAAAACAAGACCCATATATATGCTGTCTAAAAGAAACCCACTTCAGACCTAGGGACACATACAGACTCAAAGTGAGGGGATGGAAAAAAATATTCCATGCAAATGGAAATCAAAAGAAAGCTGGAGTAGCAATACTCATATCAGATCAAATAGACTTGAAAATAAAGGATGTTACAAGAGACAAAGAAGTACACTACATAATGATCAAGGGATCAATCCAAGAAAAAGATATAACAATTATAAATATATATGCACCCAACATAGGAGTACCTCAATACATAAGACAACTGCTAACAGTTATAAAAGAGGAAATCGACAGTAACACAATAATAGTGGGTGACTTTAACACCTCACTTACACGAATAGACAGATCATCCAAACAGAAAATTAATAAGGAAACACAAGCTTTAAATGACACAATAGACCAGATAGATTTAATTGATATTTATAGGACATTCTATCCCAAAACAGCAGACTACACTTTCTTCTCAAGTATGCATGGAACATTCTCCAGGATAGATCCCATCTTGGGTCACAAATCAAGCCTCAGTAAATTTAAGAAAATTGAAATCATATCAAGCATCTTTTCTGACCGCAACGCTATGAGATTAGAAATCAATTACAGGGAAAAAAAACATAAAAAATACAAACACATGGAGGCTAAACAATACATTACTAAATAACCAAGAGATCACTGAAGAAATCAAAGAGGAAATCAAAAAATACCGAGAGACAAATGACAATGAAAACACGATGATCCAAAACCTATGGGATGCAGCAAAAGCAGTTCTAAGAGGGAAGTTTATAGCTATACAAGCCTACCTCAAGAAACAAGAAAAATCTCAAATAAACAATCTAACCTTACACCTAAAGGAACTAGAGAAAGAAGAATGAACAAAACCCAAAGTTAGCAGAAGGAAAGAAATCATAAAGATCAGAGCAGAAATAAATGACATAGAAACAAAGAAAACAGTAGCAAAGAGCAATAAAACTAAAAGCTGGTTCTTTGAGAAGATAAACATAATTGATAAGCCATTAGTGAGACTCATCAAGAAAAAGAGGGAGAGGACTCAAACCAATAAAATTAGAAATGAAAAAGGAGAAGTTACAACAGACACCGCAGAAATACAAAGCATCCTAAGAGACTACTACAAGCAGCTCTATGCCAGTAAAATGGACAACCTGGAAGAAATGGACAAATTCTTAGAAAGGTATAACCTTCCAAGACTGAAACAGGAAGAAACAGAAAATATGAACAGACCAATCACAAGTAATGAAATTGAAACTGTGCTTAAAAATCTTCCAACAATCAAAAGTCCAGGACCAGATGGCTTCACAGGTGAATTCTATCAAACATTTAGAGAAGAGTTAACACCTACTCTTCTGAAACTCTTCCAAAAAATTGCAGAGGAAGGAAAACTCCCAAACTCATTCTATGAGGCCACCATCACCGTGATACCAAAACCAAAGATACTACAAAAAAAGAAAATTACAGACCAATATCACTGATGAATATAGATGCAAAAATCCCCAACAAAATACTAGCAAACAGAAAACAACAACACATTAAAAGGATCATACACCATGATCAAGTGGGATTTGTCCCAGAGATGCAAGGATTCTTCAATATATGTGAATCAATCAATGTGATATACCATATTAACAAATTGAAGAATAAAAGCTATATGATCATCTCAATAGATGCAAAAAAAGCTTTTGACAAAATTCAACACCCATTTATGATTAAAAAACTCTCCAGAAAGTGGGCATAGAGGGAACCTACTTCAACATAATAAAGGCCATATACAACAAAACACACAGCAAACATCATTTTCAATGGTGAAAAACTGAAAGCATTTCCTCTAAGATCAGGAACAAGACAAGGATGTCCACTCTCACCACTATTACTCAACATAGTTTTGGAAGTCCTAGCCATGGCAATCAGAGAAGAAAAAGAAATAAAAGGAATACAAATTGGAAAAGAAGAAGTAAAACTGTCACTCTTTGCAGATGGCATGATACTTTACATAAAGAATCCTAAAGATGCCACCAGAAAACTACTAGAGCTAATCAATGAATTTGGTAAAGTTGCAGGATACAAAATTAATGCACAGAAATCTCCTGCATTCCTATACACAAATGATGAAAAATCTGAAAGAGAAATTAAGGAAACACTCCAATTTGCCATTGCAACAAAAAGAGTAAAATACCTAGGAATAAACCTACCTAGGGAGACAAAAGACCTGTATGCAGAAAACTATAAGACACTGATGAAAGAAATTAAAGATGACACCAACAGATGGAGAGATATACCAACTTCTTGGATTGGAAGAATCAATATTGTGAAAATGACTATAATACCGAAAGCAATCTACAGAGTCAGTGCAATGCCTACCAAATTACCAATGGCATTTTTTAGAGAACTAGAACAAAAAATCTTAAAATTTGTATGGGGACACAAAAGACCCAAAGGGCCAAAGCAGTCTTGAGGGAAAAAAACGGATCTGGAGGAATCAGACTCCCTGACTTCAGACTATACTACAAAGCTATAGTAATCAAGACAATATGGTACTGGCACAAAAACAGAAATATAGATCAATGGAACAGGACAGAAAGCCCAGAGATAAACCCACACACCTATGGTCAACTAATCTATGACAGAGGAGGCAAGGATATACAATGGAGAAAAGACAGTCTCTTCAATAAGTGGTGCTGGGAAAAGAGGACAACTACATGTAAAAGAATGAAATTAGAACACTCCCTAACACCATACACAAAAATAAACTCAAAATGCATTAGAGACCTAAATGTAAGACCAGACACTGTAAACCTCTTAGAGGAAAACATAGGAAGAACACTCTTTGACATAAATCACAGCAAGATCTTTTTTGATCCACCTCCTAGAGTAATGGAAATAAAAACAAAAATAAACAAATGAGACCTAATGAAACTTAAAAGCTTTTGCACAGCAAAGGAAACCATAAACAAGATGAAAAGACAACCCTCAGAATGGGAGAAAATATTTGCAAATGAATAATCGGACAAAGGATTAATCTTCAAAATATATAAACAGCTCATTCAGGTCAATATTAAAAAAACAAACAACCCAATCCAAAAATGGGCAGAAGACCTAAATAGACATTTCTCCAAAGAAGACATACAGATGGCCAAGAAGCACATGAAAAGCTGCTCAACATCACTAATTATTAGAGAAATGCAAATCAAAACTACAATGAGGTATCGCCTCACACCAGTTAGAATGGGCATCATCAGAAAATCTACAAACAACAAATGCTGGAGAGGGTGTGGAGGAAAGGGAACCCTCTTGCACTGTTGGTGTGAATGTAAATTGATATACTCACTGTGGAGAACAGTATGGAGGTTCCTTAAGGAGCTAAAAATAGAATTACCATATGACCCAGCAATCCCACTACTGGGCATATACCCAGAGAAAACCATAATTCAAAAAGACACATGCACCCCAATGTTCATTGCAACACTATTTACAATAGCCAGGTCATGGAAGCAACCTAAATGCCCATCGACAGATGAACGGATAAAGAAGATGTAGTACATATATACAATGGAATATTACTCAGCCATAAAAAGGAACAAACTTGGGTCATTTGTAGAGACATGGATGCATCTAGAGACTGTCATACAGAGTGAAGTAAGTCAGAAAGAGAAAAACAAATATCGTATATTAATGCATATATGTGGAACCTAGTAAAGAGTACAGATGAACCAGTTTGCAGAGCAGAAATTGATACACAGAAGTATAGAACAAACGTATGGACACCAAGGGGAGAAAGCGGCCGCGGGATGGGGGTGGTGGTGTGATGAATTGGGAGATTGGGATTGACATGTATACACTGATGTGTATAAAATGGATGAGTAATAAGAAAAAATAAATAAATAAAAAGTAAACATAAAATAAACTGACAAAAAAAATATACATAAGTGTATTCAGAACACCGCTAGGCATAATAGTGACCTAAATGTTTATAAATGGAGGAGTGTAGGAAAAACACAGTGGTGTAGGAACACAACTGAGTGTGTACAGCCGTCAAAGTGTATACAGGGAGACACAGTTACAATGATTAATTTGAGGAGTGTAATATTAAAAGGGAAAAAATAGTGCCAGAAGATTACATGTGGCATAATACTCTTTTTTACTCAGAATTAAAACAATTCAAATACAATATATATGTCTTCTGAAGTCATGTAGATAAGATGAAGTTACGAAAAAGGAAAGGCTCAACACAGACTTCTAGGTTTTCTAAAGCAGAAGGAGGAAGGAGGATAGAGTGAGGGCAGATCACAAAGAAGAGTGTAAATTATTTCAATATCCTAATTATAATATTGTGTGGTGGGCTCATGGGTGCTTCTTACAGTCTTAAAATTAAAGGAATGAATGCATATTAGAGGATCATGTACTCAGCCATGATAAGAGTGTATCATGAACAAGCAATTATTTGCACTCAAGGTTCAATAAAAATTAAAGAAAATAAAACAGGAAAAAATAAAGGTGTTTGTACAATTTTCTTATGAGAAAAGTTCTTCCAGACATAACACTGACACCAGAAACCATAAAGAAATTACTGGTAAATATGACTACCTTTTAAAATTTTGTATCAGGAAACAAACAAATTCATAGAAAAGAAATTAGATTTGTGGTTACCAGAGGTGGGGATAGGGAAGAGGGAATTGGGAGAAGGTGGTCAAAAGGTATAAACTTCCAGTTATAAGGTAAGTACTACGGATGTAATGTACAACATGAGAAATCTAATTAACACTGCTGAATGTTATACATGAAAGTTAAGAGAGTAAATATTAAGAATTCTCATCACAAGAATTTTTTTCTTTAATCTTGTATCTATATGATATGACGGATGTTCACTAAACTTACTGTGGTAATCACTTCATGATGTATATAAATCAAATCATTGTGCTACATATCTTAAAGTTAGTGCTGTAGTTAATTATATCTCAATAAAACTGGAAGAGGAAAAAACACAAAAAAGAAACATAATTTAGAGTGTTAAAAGCTGAACAAGTTAGTAAAAATATTTCACCACATGTGAAAATGAGTTAATGACCTTACTATATGAAAATTCCTTCCAAGCAACAAAGAAATATCCAAACTGAGAAAAGGGCAAGGGATATAAACAGTCAAAACACAAAAGAATATATACAAATGGCCAATAAATTCACAAAACATGTGTTCCAGATCGTTAGTAATCTAAGAAATGCAAATTAAAATAACAATGAAACGTGGCAGAGATGGAAATGGTTGGTAATGCCTGGTGCTGGCAAGGTTTGAGGTAATGGGCTTCTCGTACAGGCAGGTGTAAATCGTTGCATCATTTGTGGATTCCAGACATCATCATAATCAAAATGGCAGCTAACATTTATTGAGCCTTTATTATGTGCCAAACACTCTATCAAGTGCTTTCCATGTGTTTAATTCCCACAGCCATCCCAGAAGATAGGTACTATTATTATCCACATTTTTTTAAATGAAAAAATCTTGAAATGTGTATCAAAAGTCTTTAAAATGTGCTTAGTGTGCTGTATTAGCAACCTCCTAATCTTAGATTGCTCAAGATTAAAATAGAGAGGACTGGTCTCTTTTTAACTTTTTTTTTTTTTTTCTGTTCACATCTTGAATGCTCACATAAGTTCAGTGCTTCCCAATATTGAATCTTTCTATACTTCGGATGCAATGAGGTTCTGAAGGTGTGAAAGAAAAGACATAGCCTTTGACCAACAATTCCTTTCTAGGGATATACTATAAGAAAATGTGTAAAGATAAGTGCTAAAATTTAGCTGCAAGGGCATTCATACCAGTGCTTTCCGAAATAAGAAAATTATAATAACCTGTATGTAAGACACTAAGAAATTGGCTGAATAAATTGCAGTATATTCATAGGATGCAATATTCTGCAGTTTTTTTAACCTATCAAACTGTATTTTTAATTAAACTTTTTATTTTGAGATAATTGTAGATTCACAAGAAGTTGTAAAAAGTAATACAGAGAGAGCCCATACACCCTTTATCCAGTTTCTCTCCACGGCACTTCTTGCAAAACTATAGAACAATATCACAAGACAGAACATTTCCAACACCACTAGGATATTCATGTTGCCTTTTGACAGCCACACCTGCTACCCTCCCACACTTTTTCCTCCTTAACCTTTGGCAACCACTAACCTCTTTCTCCATTTCTGTAATTTTGTCATTTCAAGAATGTTATATAAATGGAACTATACAGTATACAAGCTATTGGGCTTTACTGCCTTTTTTTTCACTCAGCTTAATACTCTGTAGGTTCATCTAGGCTGTTGCATGTATCTGGAGTTTGTTCCTTTTCATTGCTGAGTAGTATTCCATGGTACAGATGTACCACAATTTATTTACCCACTCACCCACTGAAGGACAGCTGGGTCGTAAGCAGTTAGGGGCTATTAGAAGTAAAGCTGCTATAAATCGTTTTTCTATGGGATTTTGTATGAACATATAAGTCTTCATTTCTCTGGAATAAATGCCCAGGAGTGAATTGTTGGACTATATGGTAGTTTCATGTTTAGTTTTTAAAGAACTGCCACCCTGTTTTCCAAAGTGTCTCTACCATTTTATGTTCCCACCAGCAATGGACTTCCGATAGGAGTATAGTGATATGTCATTGTAGTTTTAATTTGCATTCCCCAATGGCTAATTTAGATGTTGAATATATATTATTTAACTTTAAAGAGTCTTTATTTTTTAGAGCATTTTAGGTTCACAGAAAAATTGAGAAGAAAGTACAGAGTTTCTATATGCCCCCTGCCCCCAGGCATACGGCATCTTACACCAGAATGGTACATTTGTTACAATCTATGGACCTACATTGACACATCACCACCTAAAGCCCATAGTTTACATTACATGACTTACACCCAAAGCCCATAGATCATGCTTAGTATTGTACATTCTATGGGTTTTGACAAATATATAATGACATGTAACCACCATTAGAGTATCATACAGAATAGTTTCACTGCCCTAAACATTCTCTGTGCTCTGCCTATTCTCCCTCTCCCCCACTAAGTCCTGGAAAAAACATCGATCTTTTGACCGTCTCCATAGTTTTGCATCTTCCAGGTCATTGAGTTGGAATCATACAGTATATAGCCTTTTCAGATTGGCTTCTTTCACTTAGCAACATGCATTTCAGGTTCCTCCATATCTTTTCATGGCTTAATAGCTCTTTTTTAAAGCACTGAATATTATTCTGTTGTCTGGATATATCACAGTTTATTTATCCATTCACCTACTGAGGGACATCCTGGTTGCTTCCAATTTTGGGCAATTAGAATAAAGCTGCTATAAACATATGTGTTCAGGCTTTTTTATGGAATAAGTTCTCAACTCCTTTGGGTAAACACCGAGGAGCTTGATTACTGAATCATATATTAAGAGTATGTTTAGTCTTGTAAGAAACTGGCAAACCGTCTTCCAAAGTAGCTGTACCGTTTTGCATTCCCACCAGCAACGAGAGTTCTTGTTGCTCCACATCTTCACCAGCATTTGATGTTGGCAGTGTTTCAGATTTTGGCCATTCTAATCGGTGTGAAGGGGTATCTCACTGTTGTTTTAAATTGCATTTCCTCAATGACATAGGATGTTGAGCAACTTTTTATATACTTATTTGCCATCTGTATATTTTCTTTGGTGAGATGCCTTTTCAGGTCTTTTGCCCATTTTCTACTTGGATTATTTGTGTTTTTACTGTTGAGTTTTGAGAATCCTTTATATATCCTACATACTTCTGGATTTGTGGTTTGCAAATATTTTCTCTTACTCTGTAGCCTGTCTTTTCATTCTCTTAATAAGATCTTTCAGAGAACAGAAGTTTTAAATTTTGATGAAGTACAATTTACCTATTTTTTCAGGTGTCATGCTTTTGATGTCAAGTCTAAGAACACTTTGCCTAACCATAGATCCAGAAGAATCTGTCCTGCTTCTTTAAAAAAGTTTACTACTCCATCTTCCCAAAAGTAGAAGAGCTCTGCATTCCTTTCAAATAATATAAGAATGTAATTACTGATGGAAATTTCCTCATAATATTGTTGTTGAGTCAATTAAAAAGCAAGTTGAAAACATGATCATTATATTTTTACAAATAGAATATGTATGCAAAAGTCTAGCAGAGTGTCTCAATTTGTAATCAATGATTTACCTCCATATGTAGGTATCATCCCTGAGTTTTTCTTTTTATTTATCTGATTTTTAACATGATAATTACTTATATTGATAAAGAATTTGAAAGTATAAATAGGAATTTTGAGGCATTTGAATGTATTAGGAATAATAATTATAATATTAGCTACTATTAAGTGAGCAGCAGCTATTATGTGTCAGATAAAACACTAGGTGCTTTATATGCATTATCATACTTAATCCTGACTTCTATGAGGTAGGCTTTACCTGCACCCATCTTACAGGTCAGGAGACAGGTTCAGAGAGGTTAAGTCACTTGACTGTGTTTACAAAGCTAGTAAGAGCTAGGATGCTAATTTAGGATTAACCAGTTTCCTACCACTTCACAAAAATCACTGACATATTTGTCATGCTTTATGGTTCACTTTTCACATGTGTTCCCATTTAATCTTTTCTTTTTAATTTTATTGAAGTATAGTTGATTTACAATGTTGTGTTAATTTCTTCTGTACAGCAAAGTGACTCAGCGATACATATATTTATGTATTCTTTTTCTTATTCTTTTCCATTATGGTTTGTTACAGGATATTGAATATAGTTCCCTGTGCTATACAGTAGGGCCTTGTTGTTTATCCATCCTATATATAATAGTTTGTCTCTGCTAATCCCAAACTCCCATTCCTTTCCTCCCCTACCCCCCTCAATGGAATATTACTCAGCCATCAAAAAGAATGAAATAATGCCATATGCAGCAACGTGGTTGGACCTAGAGATTATCATACTAATCGAAGTAAGTCAGAAAGAGAAAGACAACTACCATATGATACCACTTATATGTGGAATCTAAAATACAACACAAATGAACATATCTACAAAACAGAAACAGACTCACATTTAATCTTTCCAGTAACCCAGAGGTGAAGTTGAAAAGGGCACTGAAACTTGACTTTGCAAGATTTGATTTTAGTCTGTGCCCTCCATGAGATGTGAGATGTCACAAAATGAGAATTTGAACCAGATAGTGTCTCTCCAACTTATTTTGTCCAACTCTGCTTTGGGGATGCCCTCTGGAAACTTTCCATCCAAAAGGCTATACACAGGGACTTGGACAACCTGTGGCCCCTCCCTGAGTGAAGACAAAGCAAACTCAGCAGATAGATATAGAAAACATCCTCCAAGGATCACTGGATAGCCATTAAGGGGAAGAGAAGAGTCTGGGGTCTGGGACCCCTCCCCACCTATGAGTGAAAACATGTCACTCAGGATTCAGATTCAGCCGTGAGCCTCCTTCCTCTCCATTTTTCCCCATCCCAAGCTTCAGCAGGAGAAATTCTGCAAAGTCAGTCTTAAAAGGAAGAGCTGGAATAAGTACATACATCTTTGGAAGTGGTCAAGTTGGTCTTCTGAGTTCTCCCACTTCCTTTTTTTTTACCCACTCACTTTTGTGTCCCCCTTTTCCTCACTGATTAGACTCAGGCAGGTTTTTGATTGTCTGGTGTCCTCTCCCTACTCTGCCTCCCCACCCAGAACCTAAGGGGGATTTCTTCCCCCTTTCTGAACTTGTCTTCGCACAGGCCATTTGGTCTCCACCCATGTTTTGTTTGGCTTACACGGTCTTCGTTAAATAGTTGGGCTTTAGTAGGCTAGCTAGTTTAATATCAACTAATTTAACTGACATCATTTGAAAATCAAAAGATTTCAAAGAACTCAGTTTCCGGACTCTCTTAAAAAGTTGGAAAATCTGGCAATATTGGGCCACATTGCTCCTTAGACCAACAGGCTAGAGCTGAGTCTAATTTTAATGGGGACACATTTTCTCCAGTTTATGACAAGTTACAGTTTACTGATTACATTCCCTACCAAACAGCATGATTTTGTGTACCCTGCTATAACTTATTCTCCCTCTATTCCCTGCCTCTATAAAGCACCATTTCTTTTTCAGACTGACCCCAGGTCTTCGGAGGGAAGCAATCTGATTAAATGTACTGACACTACAGAAACTTGCTATTGAACTGTGCTCCCCAGACCAGCAGCATGAGCATTACCTGGAAGCCTGCTATAAATGCAGAATCCCAGGATCCACCCCAGACTTACTTAATCAGAATTTGCATTTTTGATAACATCCCTGGGTCATTCAATTGCACACTGAAGTTTAAGATGTGTTGCTATAGCGTCATTGTCCCATGGTGCCCTTTGCCCCTCCATCTCACCCAGGAGTTATGGATTAAAGACCTAAATGTAAGACCGGACACTATAAAACTCTTAGAGGAAAATGTAGGAAGAACACTCTTTGATATAAATCACAGTAAGATCTCTTTTGACCCACCTGCTAAAGTAATGGAAATAAAAACAAAAATAAACAAATGGGACCTAATGAAACCTAAAAGCTTCTGCACAACAAAGGAAACCATAAACAAGACAAAAAGACAACCCTCAGAATGGGAGAAAATATTTGCAAACAAATCAATGGACAAAGGATTAAACTCCAAAATATACAAACAGCTCATGGCGCTCAATATCAAAAAAACAAAAGACCCAATCAAAAAATGGGCAGAAGACCTAAACAGACATTTCTCCAAAGAAGACATGTGGATAGCCAAGAGGCACATGAAAAGATGCTCAACATCACTAATTATTAGAGAAATGTAAATCAAAACTATAATAAGGTATCTCCTCACACCAGTCAGAATGGCCATCATCAAAACTCTACAAACAGTAAATGCTGGAGAGGGTGTGGAGAAAAGGGAACCCTCCTACTCTGCTGGTGGGAATGTAAATTGGTGCAGCCACTATGGAGAACAGTATGGAGGTTCCTTAAAA